>NC_056727.1:946230994-946254686 GCF_019279795.1 Protopterus annectens
GGGTGGAAACTCCCAGATATGCGCAGAATTAGTCCAAAATGATACAAAAATCACTGAACCCAGCGGAGTGTAGCCTCCCAGACATCTCTAATGCGCAGGTGAAAGCTGCTCTCTCTAAAGCTAAAAACACAGCATCAATGGGACCGGATGGTGTCCCCGGCTGTGTGCTACATGAACTCAATGAGGAACTAAACCCGCATATAAGGCAGCTGTTTAATCTTAGCCTTACCACAGGATACATGCCCAAGGAGTGGCGTACGGCAACTGTGGTCCCACTCCACAAAGGCGGTACCTCTGGGACCCTGAAATTACTGCCCCATAAGCTTAACAAGCCTGGTCTGCAAAGCTATGGAGAGGATCATAATGGAACTCATAAACAAAGACATAGGGGACTTGCAGACATTGAACCTGACCCAGTTTGGCTTTGTCAAGGGCAGATCATGCCTTTTGAACTTGGTCGACTTCTTCAAAACAGTCACCAAGGCCATTGATGAGGGAAAGGCAGTCCATACAGCCTACCTTGACCTTGCAAAGCTTTCACACAATACCCCACTCGGTATTATAGAGAAACTTACCAGCTTAAATGTAAACCCATATGTCACAAGATGGGTTGCAAACTGGCTAAAGGACAGAACCCACAGGGTTAGAGTTGCTGGCGCCATGTAAGACTCCAAGCCGGTCCCAAGTGGGTCCCACAGGGCTCAGTCCTTGGCCCCTGTTGTTCGGCATCTACTTCTCAGAAGTACAGGCAAACATAGGAGGACTATGGCTGACAAAGTTTGCAGATGACTGCAAACTGGGCGCCATAGTGGAAAGTACATCGGACACAGATATCCTTCAGAGGGGTCTCACGGAAACTGATAACTGGTGCCAGAGCCATGGCCTGAAGTTAAATGCCAAAAAATGTATAGTCATACCCTTTGGGAAAAACAAGGTAACCCCAAGCTACCACATAGGTGGCAATCCATTAAGCACAGAAGAGGTTATCAGGGACTTGGGGACCCAGGTTGACAGTGGCCTTTCTTTTGACACTCACATTGCTAAAGGGGTTAGAAAGACCTTCTACATTGCCCACCTGATCATGAAGGGATTCACATCCAGATCAAGTGAGGTCATTGTTCCCCTGTACTCTTCACTTATCAGACCAATGATCGAGTAAAATGCCCCATTTGGGATGTATCTCACCCGACACCTGCAGCAATTGGAGAGACCCCAAAAGTTCCTCACCAAAAGGATAAAGGGACTCCAAAATCTGTCATATGCTGCCAGACTGAAGAAACTCCAGCTCTATTCAGTCGCATACCGCCTGCTCAGAGGTGACCTGTGCCTGACATACAAGGCCATGTCTAACCCGGAATTAATGGACATGCTCCACCTCAAAAAATCCAAATCTACCAGATCCACTAGAGCAAGCGACTTAAACCTTACCATGGATATAAATAGGACATGCTGGAGGGATAGATTTGTCACCCAGAGACTCCCTATGCTGTGGAATAAAATCCCAGTCCATGTGAGGCAGAGCACCTCGATGGCTCTGTTCAAGAGAAATCTTGACCGTGGATGGGAGATCGAGGTTTACCCGAATCATCTCTGTGTCACTGCTGGACAGAGGCACAACAAGCTAATGGGCACAGTATTTTTAACATAAGGTGGCGTAAGCAAAACTTTGGGCTAGGCTTATAAATGCCTTAGGGCAGATAGCCTAGTATAAACCTATGAACCTATATATATATATATATATATATATATATATATATATATATATATATATATATATATAGATATATATATATATAGATATATATAGATATATATAGATATATATATATATATATATATATATATATATACACACACACACACATTGGCCCCATGATTCATGAATCCTCCAGTCTAAGAGTAAGACGGCAATGCGCCATGCATATTAAAGAGGGCATGCTGCCTCAACTCTAAGGCTAACACAGAGCATGCACGATTGCAGGGGGCGTCGGACTGCCGAGCATTCCAAAAATCCACGCCCCTGCAAGTCTCTCAATTGGGAAATGTCAACTAACATGAGTGGGTAAGAATTGCTATTCTAGTCTATACTATGGATAGATATGTCTCAATATCACTTCATTGACTTCACAGCCGCAGGTGTCCGTGCTGCAAATCAGCAAGCCTATGCAGATAGGCTGCTAAGGCTGCGCCACCAGGCAGGTTAGTAATTATCTAGCTTGTACTGTTATGTAAAATAAATGATAGAGCCTGAAAAAAGTGTTTTAACACAATAAATAAAGGTATAATAATTCTCTAATAATTATTCTGCATGTATTGTTATATAAAATAAATGAGAGAGCCTCTAGAAAAGTGTTATAAGACTTTAATAAATATATAATTCCTGGAGTGTGTCTGTGTCATTTTCTTTGATATTTTGTTGTACTCTTGCGTTATAGAAATAATACTGTTGTATTAAGCGCTGTTAACACACAGTTGGGTTGGCCCATATAAAGTGGATGAAGGGAGTGCCAGTAGCGTTTAAGCATATTTACAGTCCTCAGCTGTTGGTTCATGCCCAGCATGTACAGGTTAATCTGGCACATGAGTAGCTTGGTATTGTGTTCCCCAGAAATGTCATTGTGCTGGCAGAAATGTAGGGAGCTTTTAACATATAACTGATAATTTCACCTAAACATATCTAGATAAGTATAGGAAAGTAGAGCTGTCAGTGTATCATCTCTGCAGTAGTGTGTCTGAGCAACTCACAAAATATGTAGCAGTAACATCTGCATCCAGGACAGTTTGTATGTCAGATACAGCCCATGTATGTAAAGATCTAGCAAAACCCATTTCCCAATTTAAGGACAATTGGGTAGTGTAATAATACATGTAGCGGACATATAACTGCAGTTAATAGGAATGTAGTGTAAACTAGAAGGCTATATAAGTTGTTAATGGAGCTATCATTTTCCACCCTACTGTATGTGCATAAAAAATGCAATTCCACACCTCAATTGGTATGTCTAATCTCAAAACATTTGTTGGGACATATGTCCTATTGGTTTATAAATATCTGCATTTATTTTGATGCATGTGCCCTGTTCAAATACCACAATATTGGTGGCCTGTTGCCATCAATTAAACTTGCATGCTGTTGTAATGTCCACTGTTGTTCTATATATGCATGTGTCATGCTTACTGTTCAACTGTTGGAACTCTGGTGTGTTGGGTTAATGGGAATACTTCTGCATGCTGTTATAACTAATTGGGAATGCTGTTGACTGTTACTAACCCATATTTTCATTACATCCTCCTAAACATAGAGCGTATGGGAAGGCCAGTCCCAACGGACCCACCTGTCCCACCTCAGCTGGCGATGGCACCTGGCACCAGCAGGTCCAGTGCCCAGCCTGGGACCTCCTCCTCCATTGGCCCTGTGCCACCTTCAGGTGGAAGCGCTGCAGGGGATGGGGCTTGTCCCCCCATGGAAGCGTAGGCGGAGGAGGGCCACCTATCGCCCTCCGAATGGTCTGGGCTGTAGTGCGTAGGGAGATCAAGCATTCTGTCACTGATTCTCTACGCCAGCTTGAGGCATGATTGGTGTGACTCACG
The DNA here is from genome assembly GCF_019279795.1 of Protopterus annectens. NCBI lineage: Eukaryota > Metazoa > Chordata > Ceratodontiformes > Protopteridae > Protopterus > Protopterus annectens. The sequence goes on from NC_056727.1 coordinate 946,234,586, forward strand.
GGTGAGCCTGCCCCTCCTACGCAGCCCCCAGTACAGCCACCCTCTGGGTTGTGAAGGTGCAGTGGTGACTGCCCATGGGTGGGGATCTCAGTTCCACTGTTGCCATCTGTGGGCTCATGGGCTTGCGATTTCCAAACATCCTTCCCCGTCAATGGTGTTCACCCACCACATGTGTCATATTCCGCCCCTGTATGCATCTTGTTTGTCTTGTCTGTTTACCTCCCCAACCTACCTCCCGAAATATATCTACTTCCCCTACCCCAGATTCCACTCTCACCTGAAAAAAAAAGGGCAATCTGCTCCCAAAAAATAATTACGCCCCATACATAGCTGCCCATTTTGCACACATGTCCGCTGGACACATAAACTGATATTTAACTGGCAGTACAACATACTTTGTTGTCCTCACCCTCTCTCAGGGGTGGAAGGTTTCATATTTCCCTCCAAATTTATTGCATATGCACAGCTGTTGCTGTTAAAGAAATGGGCAGCTATGGACCTTCCCTACACCTGTCCTGCACATCCCGATCTGTTTTCCCTACTGTCTTTTCCTCTTTGTGCCCCTTTTCCACCACTTTCCTATTTCCCCATTTTCTTTTCTTTCAAAGAAATGAGCACGGGGGTTAGTGGGAGTAAGCACTATTAAGCAGTAGTTAGCAGGTTTGCGCGAGTGTGCGCTTGTTTGCACTTAGCTAAGCATAGCGCAAACCCGAGTAAACCCACTCACAACTGCTTAAAAGTGCCTTAGTCACTCTGTATGTCAGGATCCTTGTTCTGCTCAGCAGCAAAATAAAACATCTCTGTCAGTCTTGAACCCTGGACCTTGGACACACTAGACTGCATGAAGTACCACTAAGCCACAATAGACATACAAGTGAGTGCTGAAATAAATAAATCATGCATCAGAATGAGTGAATGTAAAGGAAAAATAGGAATGCCATAACACAAAACTTGTTCTGTGGAACTTTACCAGCAGTTGTTGTGGAATTGCATTATATGACTGTGATAAGAGAACCAGCCATTCTAGCAGGAAATAATGTTACAGCAGCACTTTACAACCCACACACAATATCATAGCAGGACAAACAGTGGCATATCTGATTAGGGCAGAGGACATATATCCCAACTGTGACTACTTTTCAGGGATGTCCCTGATTTTGAAACATATGTTAGCTGTGTCCCTCTGAATCCCTCTGAAAAGTACTGACGTTAGGCAGAAAGGTGGGGTATTACACATAATGAATAATGACAATAATAAGAGTTAGACACAGCTTGTACTTCAGAAAAGGTGTAGTAATCCATATTCACTGGTTCTCTCGAAGTCCCCACTTACTGTCTCTATTATTTTGAAGGTGTACCTCACTTTTACCTACCTTTCCCTGACTCTGTTCAAATATGTACCTGAGTGTTTCAGAAGCCTGGCAGAGGCAGAAACACACAGGCATATCAGCTTTTCTGCTGTTACACACTGTGCAAATAGCTTTGGAAGGAGTTCCACAAGCATACCCTTATGTAGGAGTACCACTCTGAAATACCAAAGGATGTAGCCATGTACTGGTAGCAACTGACTGTAACAATGCCATTGTAGCAGTGCTGAAAAGACCTGTGTGTTGCACAGACAAAGAATAACAGGCTACCATCTGGCTACTATCTGGATAGGTCCACAGTTGGGAGCTATGCAGACAGACTACTTGCCATGATAAACTACCAGGTACACAGCAACCCTTTAAGTCCAGCAAGATAACATTCACACAATAATACATAATGCTCTCTGTACGTCTGCATCCCTACCCAAATGTACAATATACCTGTGTGTTCCAGGTCTACCACGGATGTAGGTAGGCATACTCAGTACTGGAACTGTCCAGTTTTCATGAGCAGCATGTGCTAATGTCAACACTAAAAAAGCACAAACTGTTCAGAAGTGAGTACATTAATATTCACAGTATAGCGGTTCACAAACAGTTCATGTGCCAAAAGAATACATCTCAATAACTACTTTTGTATGGCAGTTAATTGTATAAGTAGAAAATAAACTACATACTCCCATGTATCTTGTGTTAGCATTTGCAGCGGTGAGTACAATTCTGCACTGACAAGTGTGTACTGGAAGTGGCAACATTCAGGTCTGAGTATAACATTTAAATCACTGGCTACACCCCTAACTTCAGATATAAGAACTATACCAGCCTTCTGACTTAAACAATGGTGTCCACAGCAAGCAAGTATGAGCCCCACTTTGGAAAGCTGAAAGGGCTACGCCTACCTGACGTAGCAATTTATAGCATTGGGTTGCTATGACAGTGAGTACTGCAAGTACCACACAGCCGGCTGCATGCAATTACCAAATGCTGTACTTGCTGCCCACACATGCAATCACTCCATTGCAGACACTGAGAGAGAGAGAGAGAGAGAGAGAGAGACATTAACGGCAAAAGCAAACTCAAAAGCAAAAGGAACACTGAAATTTATAATACCAACACATACAAAGGAAAGGTATGTAACAGATATATATTTACTGGCATGTAGTAGATGTTTTTGAAGAGTACTCTACATACTTTGAAACATCCATATGTGGCAGCAGTATGTATCTATGCACAGATGTCCAGCATAACTACTGCCATGGACAAATCAGTGTGTAGCTGTGTGCAGGGGGACATAACTGTGACATATGTAGCTCAGCATTAAATGTCAAACATCTGATCTATGTTATCTGTGTTCTGTACAGTAGTATGGACAATGGCTGTTTGGGGGAGTTGCGCAAACAGCTATATAAACATGGATGTGACAGAGTAACACAAGCATGATAGTCATATTAATGTGTAGCTTAGCATTGGCAACTGCTGTACCATGCTATTATGCTAATCTAGCATTTGTAGCTATATACACACCCTCTAATATTACTGTGTGCTCACATGTGACACCTGTTCATGTTACAGCAAGGCCCAACAGGTCAGCCGTGAGGTCCAGGGACTTACAACAGTGTGGACTTTGTGTGTGTATGGCACACACATACGGAGAGATATATATGTGTCAAATATATTAACATCTGTACATGTGCATAGAGCAAGGGACATACTGCAACTGTATGTGAAGGGTGGACATATATATGTTGGTGAAGGTTGTTATGTGCATATTTGTATGTAAGTTGTAGTGTGTGGCAAACAAGACAGCATACAGTGCTGGTATATGACATGCGGTGGTTAAACACTGTGGGTGTGATTTGTTAAGTTTGCAATGTTGCAGCCAATGAGGCTTGCTAAAGCTACATGTGCTGAGAACACCTTCAATGCATTTCTCACAAGACTGTGCGATATCATTACATTACTGTATACCTCACATCCTTTGCATAATTGATATTCCCACCATGAAAGGTGGACTGTATATGTGCTTATATGTATATGTACACCAATGGATGTGTATATGTATATGTATATATATATATATATATATATATATATATATATATATATATATTTATATATATTTACAGAGAGAGAGACAGAGTCATATATAGTGAGACAGATGACTGGTGTCAAAGCCATGGCCTCAGGCTCAATGCCGAAAATTGCATTGTCATCCCTTTTGGTAAAAACTCGGTACCCATGAACTACCACATAGGTGGTAGTCTACTTAACGCCGAAAGTGTGATAAGAGACCTTGGGACACAGGTGGACAGTAGTCTCCCCTTTGATGATCACAGTGCCACACTAGTCAAGAAACCCTTCTATGTGGCACACCTCATCACAAAAGGCTTCTCATCCAGGGGAAAAAGAGGTCATTGTTCCCCTCTACTCATCACTCATAAGACCCATTATAGAGTACAATTTTCTTTTGGTATGTACCTCACAAGACATCTACAACACCTGGAAAAGCCACAGACATACCTCACAAAGAGGATTACTGGCCTCAAACAGATGCCCTATGCAGACCGTCTCACAAAATGCCAACTTTACTCTGTCGCATATCGCCTACCCAGAGGTGATCTCTGCCTAACATACAAAGCTATGTCAAACCTTGAGCTGTTGGACATGCTCCACATAAAGAAATCCCAGTCCCTCTGAGCTACACGTTCTAGGGCACTAAACCATGTCACCACAATAAACAGAACATGCCGGAGGGATAGATTCCTATCTCAGAAACTTCCCATACTCTGGAACAAACTACCTATCTATAGCAAACAAAGCTCCTCAGTAGCACTCTTCATGAATAATCTTGATGATTGGATGGAAGATAGGTAATACACCCTGGGGATCACCTCTGTGGCTCTGCATGACAGGGGCACAGGAAATGAATTTCCTTGGGTGGCAAAGGCCAGGGTACTGTTTGGCTAGGCTTATATAGGCCCTAGGGCCAATATCCTAGTACCTACCTATGAACCTATACACCCCCACATGCACTTGTTGCAATACATGCTATGTGAGGTTGACTGAGTGTGATGGTCAATGTGTTGGTGAATGTGTCAAAGTTGTGTATATGTGGGATAGCCTAGTGAGAAACTGTTTCTGACATGGTATTTTGTGTCCTAGCTTTGATCCCAGCAAAAGATGTGTATGCTATTGCTAGGCAGAAAAAGCAGTATAGCATATGGTCTGACGTAGTCCCTTGGTGTTGACTGGGGTGTGTCATTGGAGGCTAAAGCAGTACATGTATGCCTATTGATTGGTACTGCTGGTGAATCCATCTCCTGTATGAACAGTAGTACTACCTGAAGCTGTAGGCCTAAACAGCACAGTATGGTGTATGTCCACATTGCTTGGAACCACTCTTTTGTGTGTTCCCTGTAGTCCTTACAGATTACATACCTCAGGCTTAAGGTTTTCTAAGTACTGACACACAGTACTGTATGGTACACAGGTAAAGCTCATCTGGGATGCCATACCTTTGTGTCTTGTAAGTATGTCTGATGTGTGTGTGGGTATGCCTGTAACATGCCCTCTGTCATATGTGTGTTACAGAATATAAGTGTGTATCTAGCAACATGTATAGTCTAGTACAGCAGTATGCCACCCATATTCATGAATGTGCACATATATTAGGCAGGGGTTTGCCATCAACAAGTAGTGTGGTATAATGGTAATACTGTAACTGGACTATACAATCATTGCGATGGAGGACATATTACGTTATGCATTAGCTTGATCTATACCTTCTGTGGCTAGGTGGTACATTGTGTCGCATACAGTGTGCCATGTACTGTTGTATAGCCTTACATAGTGATTTCACTTTGTTGCTGTGCAGAACATGGTGTAATATACAGAGTGTGCCAGGCACTGTCAGGCAGTTGTGGGTTGAGTACTGATATGTGGTATTGAAAGTGTGTATCCTCTGACAGCTAATAGGTTGCTATATATGGCAGTTCAGTGATCTCTGTACTGTATAATGTTAAGTGTGCCATATGACTTGCTCAGACATATTGTTTCATTGTCTTCCAGGGATCATGGCCCACTGTCGCAACCTGAGCTATAGTACTGCTGAGGACAACATCATTACAAGCAGTCTGATCCAGCACTAGAGTGCTATTCTCAAGAACCAGCCAGGATGAGCATGAGTGGACTGCACTGTGGCAAGATGTTGTCTGTAGGGTAAATGACATAGGCATGCATAACCGGACATATGAGCAGGTACGCCATCACTGCAGTGATTTACTTAGACATGTCCAGCAGCATGCGTCTGATGTCCGGAAACAACAGCTTGATACAGATGGTGGGGTTACCATCCATCCCCCCTCACCAGAGTGGAGGAGCTGCTCCTGAGCCTGGTGGCTCCTAGCCAACACCAACAGCAGCAGACATGTATTGTCATGGAGGTTGGAGCCACCCAGCAAGTTCACATGGAGTGTGCAGGTAACATGGCATATCTGTAGACTACTGTTACCTCTATTGGTAGATCATGCATATGTGAGATGTGTACTGTGTAGTTAGATGTGGAGTCTGGTGTTGTGCAATACTGATCATTTGGAACATAATCTGTAGGCCTGTAAATGTAAACAGTTGTACTACTGTAAGACTGCAAACCCACAGTAGCAATGCCACAGTTGTTGCCACTGACAAACTGTCTCATATCCTTGTAGGTCCTTCTGGTGTGACAGCAAGGCAGCAGACCCATGCTGGTGAGTGTGTTCTACATTTATTGTTGCAAATAAAATGTACACATCATAGGTAAGGTGTAGGCCATGTGCACATGTAACACACCTACGCATAATGCATGCTGTGCATGTTTGCTGTGAGACTATGCACATCTCAGTAATGTGATTAGCTGCCTCAAACACATGCAATACAAACAGCATCCCAAACAAATGTGGCTACACTGTAGTGGCCATTGTATAGGCAGATTTGATACACATGCACACAACATACACAACTATGTCATACACAGAACATGTTAATATGCTACACATGATGTATTCACACACCGTCTGTAAAGTCACACTCCAGTATCCCAAATGTCATCCACACAGCACACATAATATACCTGAGGGGTAGAGGCCTATCATGGGGTGGTGAGACACTCTTCCACACACAACACATTCATGTTTGGCAATGCTCCTTATTGGGCACCTTACAAACCCATGTAACAACTGGCCATGAAATGGTGGATGTAGCCATGGTACTGCAGTTTAGGTACACATGATAGGTGCTGGTCTGGCACACATTAGTAGCCTTCAGTGACCACATGATGCTGCATGATGATGGCTTACGGTACAACACCCCATCCAGTTATAGTAACCACAGTACTACACATAGCTTTCATTGCTATACACCTCAATGTTGTGTGTGTGCAAATATATGCACCTATACATAATATGCATAGCAATCACCATTTGCACAAACTGACACATATATGTCTTGCAATGCTATTGAGTGTCTAGGTCACGACACACATTGGGTATGTGTGATGTTAAATGTTGCAGTTGTGTTGTAGCATGCCATGTCATGGCTGGCACTGGCATGTCCACAATATGTTCTACACTCACCATAACTACTGCACATTGGCTATGTGGACCAATTGTATTCCAGCAGATATACATGCACCACTGATCCTGTGTGTATACACAGCGTGCATGGGCTAAACCTGTGTCCACAATTATCTGCTAAAGACACAGATGCTCTAATCAGAAATGGATATCTATTTGACACACAGATACACATCCAGCCATGGTATGTATACCTGTGAGTGATGGTGCACAGGACAGTAAAGAGCTTTTAATACTTGCAAAGCAATGTTGTGTCCATGTATACATTGCGTTCCACAGTGAGGCCAATCACCGATCAACAACACACATGCATCAAAGCCATGTATACTGTTAGTAGCAAGGACTGTCTACACTCGCACTGCATGCTGTTGAGCAACACACCTCCTGCATGCTGACATGTGTGATATGACTGTGGCTTGTGATACTGTACCCCACCATCAACTGCTATTATGTTCTGGATTGCTGGTGGTGTGTGTGTGTGTGTGTGTGTGTGTGTGTGTGTGTGTGTGTGTGTCTCTGCTTTAGTGAGGAGTGCATTTTGTGTGCATGTGTTCTTGTGTGCATGTGTTCTGACATCATGTACAGGTCGTAAAGTGTGTTTCCTGTCTTCCTCTCACAGGTGCTGAGGTTGGGCTGGTTCACTGCAGCAGGGAACCTGATGTAACTGACACAAATAGTGATAATGAGGATAGGTGTGTTGAGTCACAGGCATGTTTGCCAGGGTCTATTGTTGGGCCACCAATCGACAGTGCACACGTGTCCACCCCATCCATGCACACAGTCATTCTGCCAATGCATCCATCATCACCAATGCCCTTAGCTGAGGGACAGTGTACAGTCGGCAATGGCTAGGACAGTGTGGTATCTATGGCACATGCATCCGGACACAGCAGCCATAGCCAGATGTCTGGAACGGTACCACATAGGTAGATGTCCAGGGGTTCTCATCTGAGCACTGCTGGTCATCATGCCCCTGGCAGATGTGCCACAGGTCTTACAACCTCACGCATGTTCCAGGCTGTCATGGAGGCACAGGCACATATGGAACGGTACACCAGACAGGGACTAAGGGCACATAACACCAATGTAAATTGATCTAGCAGGTGCCATCCGTAATTACACTGACGTCACTGATAGACGTTGGGGTGAGACATTAGATGTCATCCGCAATGTCATTTCCATGTGTCAGGACAGTGCGGGACGGTTGAGACGTTGACATGGACGTATGCCAGCAACATCAGCAGCTGGCAGTCACCGTGGACATCCATCAAGTCACAGCCGCTCCCATAGTGCCAGTACCAGCCCCAGCAATGTTGGCAGTGGGCTGTCCATAGACCGTCCTAGAAGACCACGTGCACATGGCTCTGGCCAGTCCCAGCAGGGACCTGGATCCAGTGTACATATGTCTACCTCTGAGGATAGTACCCAGTCTGGCTTAGTACCTGATACTGTCTTTAGTACCCCTGCCAGGCACAGGTACTGTATCCATGGCCAGAGACGGTGATCTGTAAAGCCTGGCAGGTACATTCTGTGGCTGTCCCACAAATCCCTATATATGGCAGCCACATGGTGGAACTGTGTGCATGCAGACACACACACACACATAAACCAGACACCTAGGGCTAACACATACCCGCACACATTACATCCACATTGGCCCATACCAGTACTCTTGGCCCTCACACACACACACACACACACACACACACACACACGTCGATTGTATGGCTCAATGTAGGCCTCTGGCAAACCAACAACACACGCTGTGCATATGATGAAACCTGTGCCACCTCCTGTCATCTGTAACATTGATGCAGGAATAGGCTAACATGGTGCTGATGCACAGTGTGACTTTATAGCAGTATAGCAATGTTAGCATGTTGTCAGCAGTAAAGTGTAATGATATCCTTGAAGGTGTAGCTGAGCAGGCATGATGCATTAAAGCTATGATTGTCAATATAGTATTGTTTACACCAGTTTTAATTCCAATAGTGTATTGTCCACTCACGTGCCACTTGGCTGATGTGTGTAGTATTGGCAGCATGTGTTAGAGAGTGGACAGTATGTGTGGGATGTGTGCAGCACAGATTTGCATGTGTACATTTGTGAACATGGTGGAGGTGCACTGTCTGCATGCACATGCATAGTGGACACGTGGGCAGGGTGACATGCCCTGTATTACACAGTGTTAACACTCCATAGTTTCTATTGGTGGCCAGAATGCATTGTACTACACACATTTAGGAACTTGAGTACACATGTGTGTATGACATGGTTTGACACTGTGCTGTGGGTGATACTGTTACTATCTGTCATTGGTTTGCATTCTGGTAGTATACATAACCTCAACAGCCTGACCATAGACAATCGTTAGATGATGTCTTGACAACTGACACACAGATGTAGGATACACAGTAACATTTGGATCCTTCAGGTACTATACTATTCCAGTAATCAGTGGTATTCACCTGCACCCATTCCTGGGACCACTCCTGTTTGGCATATAGCTCTCTTAGGGACAAGCAGAGTAGGGATATGTCCGTCCATGTCTGGAAATGCATACTGTGGGCTATAATGCATTCTCCAGATGACACACACATCCTCTACAAGGGTATCAAACAGACAGATACCTGTTGTCAAACCCATGCTGTAAAGCATGGTCATCCACTTTTACAAAACATAGTATCCCCACAGTACCACATAGGTAGTAGCCCCCAACATGTTGAACAGATACCGATGTGTACATACAGCCAAGTGTTACGTCATCTCTCCGTTGGTAATCACATTTCCAAAGGTATTTTGAAATCCCTCGGTGGATCACATAAGCAATAAGGGGTCTGCATGCATATCCACAAAGGTTGTTGTACACCTATAATGAATAGCCATCATTGACAGACTTTGCTGCATTTGAACAGGTCTGAAATATACCTCAGGCATAAACCCTCACTCACACTATTCAACAGAAACCATAATGAGTGTGTGTGACACGGATGACCTAGGCCAGGGATCACTGCAGTGGCTGGGCTTATCACAAGCATACAGATGTGACCTAAGGTCTGGAACGTGGCAGCACACTCTGGCAAAGATAACAGATGTGTTCGTGGAGAAAGCAGGGTTCCCACCTATGAAATAATTGAGGTCACATGTATGTATATGTATTTGCCACACAGCTACCTGACATGTGCAATGCACATACTGTTGCCATTGTGATATGTCATACAGTTGTAAAAGCAAAACCCACAACACATTGACCAACAGTGTCACACACTCACCAAGTGCAGGATTCAAACCCCTACCTAACTACTTTACGATGCTAGAGCAGTACACATTAACACAACGTGCTATACACATTATTGGGAGTTCTCCTTTCCACAGGTATATTTGTAGGATGGTGACATCATCAGACTTGACAAAGATGAGTATACCACTTTTAAGGTGCTTCAGTAGTCTTCAAAAAGGTTGCTCCTCTCCAGGGAGGCACACACGCACTCTCATACAGTTGGCAAGTGCAGGATTCAAACCCCTACCTAACTACTTTATGATACTAGAGGAGTACACATTAACACGATGTGCTATACACATTACTGGGAGTTCTCTTTTTCCACAGGTATATTTGTAGAATGGTGACATCATCAGACTTGACAAAGATAAGTATACCACTTTTAAGGTGGTTTAGTAGTCACCAAAAAGGTTGCTCCTCTCCAAAGAGAGGCACACTCTCATACAGTTGGCAAGTGTAGGATTCAAACCCCTACCTAACTACTTGATGACACTACAGCAGTACACATTTACACAACACACTATACACATTACTAGGAGTTCTCCTTTCCACAGGTATATTTGTAGGATGGTGACATCATCAGACTAGACAAAGTGGGTTACATTAGGTGGGCTACATAGAAGGAATTTCTAAACACTTTGGCAATGTGATCATCAAAGGAGAGTTTATTATCTACCTGGGTCCCCAGGGCCATAATTACACTCTCCGTACATACTGGATTATCACTTATGTGGTAATTTGTGTGCACTTTGCTTTATCCAAAGGGGATGACTATGCATTCTTTGGCATTCTGCTTGAGGGCATTGTTTTGACACCAGGTATCTGTCTCTGTAAGACCCTTCTGGAGGATGTCTGTGTCAGCTGTAGAGTCGATTATGGACCACAGTTAGCAGTCATCTGCAAACTTGTTCAGCCATACTCCTCCCATGCTTGCCTGTACCTCTGAGCAGTATCTACTGAACAGGTGGGGTCCTAGGACCAAGACCTGTGGGATGTCATTTGTGACTGGTTTAGAGTTGGACATGGCACCTGCAACTCTGAACATGTGTGTTTGATCTGTGAGCCAGTTGGCCACCCATCCTGTGACATAGCTGTTAATGTTCAAGCTGGTAAGCTTGTCCATGATGCCAGAGTGGGGAATGGTGTTGAAAGGCCTTAGTGAGGTCCAGGTGGGCTGTGTGGACTACTTTCACCTCCATCTATGTCCTTGGTAACTGTTTCAAAGAAGTCAACTAGGTTTAGGAGGCAGGATCTGCCTTTAACAAAGCCAAGTTAGGTAGAGTCCAGTGTCTGGAGGTTCCCAATGTCTCTGTTTATGGGTTCCATGATAATTTGCTCCATAGCTTTGCAGACCAGGCTGAGTTGGCCTATAGGGCAATAGTTTCCAGGTTCTGTTGTGGCACCCCCTTTGTGGAGCTGGATGACTGTTGCTGTATGCCATTCCTTGGGTACATAGCCTGTGGTAAGGTTGAGTCTGGACAGTGATGTAGGTGAGGGTGTATTTCCTTTTGGGGCTGGTGTAAGATGCAGCCTGGGACACCATCCAGTCCCACTAATGCTGTGTTCTTAGCTTTGGAGAGGGCTGTTTTTACCTGCATGTGCATGAAGTCTGGGGCTCTGCATTCTTCTGGGATGGACACAGGCCCTTTTGGGGGTGATGGGGGGTGAGTTTGCGCTGAACTTGTCCGCCAGGATGTGGGCAATGTCAGTTGGTTCAGTGTATTTTTTGCCATTTTGCAGTAGCTGACAGCATATTTGAGAGTTGCCACCTAAATGTTTGGTATAGCTAATGAAGGCTTTGTGGTTGTTATTCTTACATTCCTTGGTAATTTGTCTTGTGAAACTGGCCTTGGATTATTTTATGAGCGATCATTGCTTCTTCCTAATAATGATCAGTGATGCCTTTACTTTTGTGAAGTTTGCTCTGTCATGTGTTCATTTCCTCCTTCTGTTGTATAGCTCATTTATGGGCGATGACCACCAGACTGGTTTCTTATTTTTGGAGGAGTGCGTCTTGGTTTTATTTGGGATGTCTTGATCCATGCATCCCTGTAGATGCTCATAGAATGCACTTGTAAATGATTCGGCAGATTGTATAGCATTATCCTATAGCAAGGGGGCTTTGGAACTTTCCACTTTGGTCCTGGGAAGTGTACAGTTTACTTTTGAAAATGTCTTCACAGTGGTTTCCTTGACTGGGGGGGGGATGTGGATGTCCAGTGTGATTACTTTATGATCTGATATTACCAGCGAGGGGTTTATCTCTGTTGTGGAACACTGGTACCCCATGTTGGTGATGATCAGGTCCAGTATGTTGTCACCTATAGTGGGTGTGGTGACCAGCTGTTCCAGGGTGTTTGAGTTTTTAAACTCTAGGAAACATTGGGCAAAGGGCGTTGCACACAAGTAATTCTCCCACTCAGTGTTTGGGTAGTTGCAATCTCCTCATATAATGGTGTTTGGTAGGACCTTTATATTTTCCACTGTTCTCAGGAATACTGAGTGAGGTTCCTGAGACAAGGTAGGTGATCTGTAGCAGGCTACAATCTGAAAAGCAGCTTTGCCCAATGTTAGTTGCACTTGCATGGTCTCCAAGGCCTCATGCTGTGCCACTAACCTGAAGGTGTGGGTATCCATAAGGTAAATGGATACACCCCTTCCTTTTGTATTTCACTCTGGGTTTTGGGGCCGAAGATCAGAGGGATTGTGAGTGTTTTACATGGAGCATGTTCAACAGCTCTGTGTTTGACATAGCTTTGTATGTTAGGCAGAGATCACCTCTGAGTAGGCAATATGCGAGAGAGCACAGCTGGAGCATTTTGAGACGGTCTGTTTATGGCATGTATTTCAGGCCGCTAATGCTCTTTGTGAGGTATTTCTGCAGGCTTTCCAATTGTTGTAGATGTATTGTAAGGTACATAGCAAAAGGGGCATTGTACTCTATTATGGATCTAGTGAGTGATGAGTAGAGGGGAACAATGTCCTCTTCTATTCTGCATGAGACACCTTTTGTGATGAGGTGTGCCATGTAGAAGGATTTCCTGACTACTGTGGGGATGTGATTATCACAGGTGTGTCCACTGTCCACTTGTGACCCAAGGACTCTTATCACACTTTCAGTGTTAAGTATACTACCGCCTATGTTGTAGTTCATGTCTACAGAGTTTTTACCAAAGGGGATGACAATGCACTTTTTGGCATTGAGCTTGAGGCCATGGCTTTGACACCAGGTATCTGTCTCAGTGAGGCCCTTTTGTAGGATGTCCACATCTTTAGTATTTACAATTATGGCTCCTAGTTTGCAGTCATCTGGAAACTTCATTAGCCACAGACCTTCCATGTTAAAGTTTACTTCAGGGAAGTAGATACAAAACAGGATAGGACCCAGGACTGATCCCTGTGGTACCGCACTCGTCAATGGTCCAAAGTCATACTTGGAGTCTGCTACTTTCACAATGTGTGTTCTGTCAGTGAGCCAGTTGGCAACCCATCTTGTGACATAGCAATTTATACCTAGTTTAATTGTAAACTATGGCCCAAACTGCAGAATCCTATATAAAATCCTATATAAACGCATTCTACGGACATCTCCAGGAATGCATGGATCATGCTATCCCAAACAAAACCAAGACCCAATCATCCAAAGGCAGGCGTCCAGTCTGGTGGACCCCTGCCATAAATAAACTGTACAACAGAAGGAGGAAGCTACTACATGATAGAGCAAAATCCCTAATAGGGAAGGCATCTCTGATCAGTACTAGCAAAAAATTACAATCCCTCACAAAATCCTCCAAGGCCAGCTTCGAGAGAAAAATTGCACAGGACACCAAAGACAATCATAAGGCTTTTTTCAGTTATGTTAGAAACCTGGGATGCAACTCCCAGACTTGTTCTGAGTTGATTCTAAAGGACAAAAAATACACTGAACCCACAGACATCGCCAATATCCTGGCAGACAGGTTCAGTGCAAACTTCTCCACCCCCTCCCCCCCAAAAGAGCAAGTATCTATCCCGGCAGAGGGCTGCCTCCCAAACATCTCTGATGCTCAGGTGAAGGCTTCCCTCTCCAAAGCAAAAAAAACACTGCTTCCATGGGAACATATGGCATCCCAGGTTGCGTCCTACATGAACTCCAAGAGGAACTAATCCCTCAAATAAAACAGCTATACAATCACAGCCTCACTAAAGGATATGTGCCCACAGAATGGCATACAGCAACAGTTGTCCCACTCCACAAAGGTGGAGCCTCTACGGACCCTGGAAACTATCGCCCCATAAGCCTGACTAGCTTAGTCTGCAAGGCTATCGAGAGGATCATCATGGAGCTCATAAACAAAGACATTGGGGATGTACAGACACTAGCTCCTACCCAGTTCGGCTTTGTCAAGGGCAGATCCTGCCTTTTGAACCTGGTTGACTTCTTCGAAACAGTCACTAAAGCCATAGATGAAGGGAAGGTAGTCCACACAGCCTATCTGGACCTTGCAAAGGCATTTGGGCATCATAGATAAGCTATCCAGCTTAAATATAAACCCCTGTGTCACAAGATGGGTCGCAAACTGGCTCAAAGACAGAACCCACAGAGTGAGAGTTGCTGGAGCCATGTCAGACTCGAAACTGGTAACAAGTGGCATCCCACAGGGTTCTGTCCTGGGACCACTCTTCTTCGGTATATACTTTTCCGAGGTACACGCAAACGTGGGAGGACTATGGCTCACCAAGTTCGCAGATGACTGCAAACTGGGTGCCATAATCAACTCTCCAGCTGACACAAACATCCTTCAAAAAGGTCTCACAGAGACAGATATGCCAGTGCCATGGTTTAAAGCTAAATGCCAAAAAATGTAGTCATACCCTTTGGCAAAAACAATGTGCCCACAAATTACCACATAGGCGGAAACCCATTAAGTACAGAGAAAGTTATTAGGGACCTGGGGACCCAAGTTGATAGCAATCTCTCCTTTGAAAACCACATTGCCAAAGTGGTTAGAAAGACCTTCTACATAGCCCACCTCATCAGGAAGGGTTTCACATCTAGATCAAGAGAGGTAATCATGCCCCTTTATTCATCCCTCATCAGGCCCATCATAGAATACAATGCCCCTTTTGGGATGTACCTTACTCGACACCTGCAGCAATTAGAAAGACCCCAAAAGTATCTCACCAAGAGGATCAAGGGTCTCAAACAGATACCATATGCTGCTCGGTTAAAAAAACTCCTGCTCTACTTAGTTGCATACCGCCTACTTCGAGGCGATCTATGCCCGACATACAAAGCTATGTCAAATCCAGAATTAATGGACATGCTCCACCTCAGTAAATCTAAATCCCTTAGAGCCACACGCTCGAGGGACTTGAACCTCAGCACAGAAATAAATAGAACTTGCTGGAGAGACAGGTTCATAACCCAGAGGCTCCCTTCGCTCTGGAATAGAATTCCAGTTCATGTGAGGCAGAGCACCTCACTGAATCTCTTCAAGAAGAATCTCGATAGGTGGATGGGGGATCGTAGGTTTGTCCCAGGGATTACTCCCGTGTCACTATTAGACAGAAGCACAGTAAACTAAACCTTAAACCTTAAAAAGGGCACAGTATACTCAAATCAAGGGGTGGCGTAAGCCATACAGAATCGGGCTAGGCTTATAATTGCCCCAGGGCAGATAGCCTAGTATGAACCTATGAACCTATAACTGATTTATCTATAATTCCAGAGTGATGGATGGTGTTGAAAGCAGTGGCAAGATCTACATAGGCTGTGCAAACCACCTTACCCTTGTCTACAGTTCTGGTGACTGCTTCAATGACATCTATCAGGTTTAGGAGACATGATCTGCATTTTACAAACCCAACATGGTTGTGGTCCAGAGTTTGGAGATTACCAATGTCTTTTTTTATAAGTTGTATGATGATACATTCCATGGCCTTGGAGAGCAGGCTCATCTGACTAATGGGGCGCTAATTCCTGGGGACCGTGGTGTCTCCACCCTTGTGTAGTGAGATAACCATCACTGTGCACCATTCAGCAGGCACAAAGCCTGAGGTGAGGCTATGACTGAACATGGTACGTCGGTGTGGTGCCTGTTCGTTCTGTAGTTTGTGTAGAACACAGCCTGGGAAGTTATCTGGTCCCATGGATGCTGTGTTCCTGGCTTTGGAGAGTGTTTTTTACCTGTGCAGCTGTGATGACAGCAACTTTGCAGTCTTCTGTTATAGAGATGTGCTCTTTCATGGGTGAGTGGGGGGTAAAGTTAGCACTGATCCTATCTGCCAGGATGTTGGCAATATCAGTTGGGTCTGTATATTTAGTGCCATTGAGCTGTAACTCAGAGCAGATCTGAATGTTGCCATTGAGATTCTTGACATAGCTATAGAATGCTTTGTGGTTGTCTTTAGAATCTGTGTCGATTTTGTTTTTATAACTAGCTTTGGAGGATTTTATCAGGGATCACAGCTTCTTACTGATGTTGACCATGGAGCTCCTCCACTCATGGGATTTTACCCTCCTTTGCAACTGTTTCTTCCTTCTGTTGTGCAGTTTGTTTATGGCAGGGGAACACCAGATTGGTTTCCTTTTCTTGGAGGATAGCGTCTTTGTTCTGTTTGGGATAGCACGATGCATGTAGTCATGTAAGTGCTTATAAAGTGCAATTGGGAAGGATTCAGTAGTCGTAACTGTATTGACCATCTGCATGGGTGTCCTGCAGTTCAGCACTTCTGTCTTAAGAAGCATGAAGTTGGCTTTGGAGACATTTTTTAACATGGTTTCCTTAATGGGGGTGTGGGTCCAGAATGTGGATATGTAGGGTAATTAGCTTATGGTCAGATGGGACCAATGAGGCACTGACTTCAGGTGTGGAACACCGATCATGCAGGACAAACCAAACCCCGTAACCAACACAAATAACCACAAAGTGAACTAAATGCTACTCATTGCCAGAAGTCTCAGCCTCCAGATGCACACACTTGAGGCACTTCTCATTATGGAGAATATTGATATCTGTGCATTAACAGAAACCTAGTTCAAGGCTCCAGACAGCACACCAGCACTACCAGGATACTACTCATTCCATACCTTCCAGCATCAGAACCTGAATCATAGCACATATGGTGAGGATGTATCCATATTCATCAAGGATACCTACACCTCTCTCTACATGCTCTCTACGGGATATGTACCCATAGAATGTTGCACAGCAACGTTCTTCACACTCCACAGGGGTGGGGCCACAAAACCCCCTTGGCATTCATGCTCTATGAGCCTGACGAGTGTCTTCTGCAAGGCAATGGAGCCAATCATAATGGAAGTCAACAATTCAGAGATTGGGAACCTTCACACAGTTGAGCACACCCAGTTTGGCTTCATGAAATGCAGACCATGCCTTCTGAACTGGGAGGATTTCTTTGACAGTTACTCAGGCTACAGATGATTGAAATGAGCTCAACACAGCCTACCTATACCTCTCTAAGGCCTTTGACACTATTCCCCAGTCAGGTATCATAGATGAACTCACCAACCTGGCCATGTATCCATACATCACAAGATGGATTGCAAACTGGCTCACAGATAGATCCCAGACATTAAGAGTTGCTGGCTACATGTCTGACTCTACACCGGTAATGACTGGTGTCCCCCAGGGTTCAGTCCTGGAGTCCCTCCTGTTTGGTATAGACTTCTCAAATGTACATGCCAACACAGGAGGGCTGTGGTTGACTAAGTTTGCTGGGAACTGTAAAGTGTTTGCCATAACAGATTCCCCGGAAGACAGACATATTCTCTAGAAGGGACTCTATGAGACAGATGTGTGGTGTCAGAATCATGGCCTCATGCTCACTGTGGAGGAATGCATAGTGATCCTCTTTGTTGAAAACAAAATACCCACAAACTATCACATGGGTGTTACCCCCTTAAAAATGACAAGGTGATAAGGGATCTGGGGACACAAGTAGATAGTCATCTTTCCTTTGACAACCATGAGCCAAAGTGATTGGGTGATCCTATGTGACCCACCTAATCAACAAAGGGTTTGCATCAGGATCCAAAGAGGTAGTGTTGGCACTCTACTCTTACGTCATCAGACCCATCATTGAGTACAGTGCACCATTTTGGATGCACTCGACTTAGCATATCCAGCAGCTGTAGAGACCACATAGGTACCTCACCAAGAGGATTACTGGCCTCAACCAGTTGTGTTATGTAACACAACTGGTAAAACTAAATCTGTTCTTCGTTGAGTACCGCCTACTCAGAGGCACACTCTGCCTAAAATACAGAGCCATGTCCAACACATAACTGTTGAACATGCTCCATCTACAGATAACAAAATTGAGTCACCCTACACATTCCAGGGATATGAACCTCATCAGAACGATGAATACAACATGCTGGTGGGATAGAGTACCATCCCAGACACTTGCCTTACTGTGGAACAGAGTCCCAATGTACATGAGACAGAACCCCTCGCTGACACTTCAAATGGAACCTTGATGAGTGGATGGGAAACAGACAATTCATGCCAGGCATCACATCAGCAGCCCCACTAGAAAGGGGCTTAGGGTACTAAGTATTAGAACTAGGCCTTGGGAGACTACCCAATGGTGTGGTGAAAGCTGCACAACTTGCGTAGGCTGATATATGCTTTTGTGTAGATAGTCTACTACATACCTATGAACCTATGTGACAGGTACATGTCTACAGATAGTAGATGTGTACTTCATTGTACAGTCATGTTGTACAGCAGGCACATGGACCACATACACTGTAATGCTTACAGATACTGGTGGCTGTTATGTACAGTGGGAGAGATGTGCACCTCATGTCTTTTATGCCATTGGGATGTGTGCTGGGTGGGACAGTCCTGGATGGCTCGCTGTCATGGTCACCCTCTTACACACATCTCTGCCCATCCATCTTTGGCTTATTATACTGTGTTCCCCCTATATATATATATATATATATATATATATATATATATATATATATATATATATATATATACGGGCATAGGTAGATAATAGGCTATCTGCCTGAAGGCATATATTAGTATGGCCAGAGTGTGCAGCTATCACCACCCATGGAGTTAGTTCCCTAGGCCTCTGTGTAGTAGAGCTTATGAAGTGATCCATGGTGTGACAGTTCAGTTTCACATACACTGATCAAGGCTCCTCTGGAAGCGTGTCAGTGAGGGACTCAGCTTAATGTCGGTTGGGAGCCTGTTCCAAAGCAAGGGAAGTCTGTGAGTTAGTAATTTATCCCTCCAACATGTTCTATTTAATGTTGTGATGATGATATCCCTAGAGCATGTGGTACAGTGAGCTTGGGTTTACTTCAGATAACGCATGTACATCAGTTCTACATTGGACATGGACCTGTCTGTTGGGCAGAGATCTCCTGAGTAGACAGTATGCAACAGAGTACAGATTGAGTTAAATTCAATCTTGGTGCATGGGGCAACTGTTTGAGGCCAGTAATCCTCTTGTTGAGGTACTTCAGTGGTTTTTCCAGCTGCTGAAGATGCCTAGTCAGATTCATCGCAAGTGTGTTGTGGTACTCTCTGACGGGTCTGATGACTGATGAGTAGAGGGAACCTCCTTTGACCTACATGCAAAGACCTTGGCAGTTTGTGGGAACACATAGCATGATTTTCTGACCACTTTGTGAATGTGTTTCTGGAAGTAGAGATGACTATCCACATGTGTCCATAGATCCCTTATTATCACCTCCATATTTAGGGTGTTGGCACCTATGCGGTATTTGTATGACTGTAGCTCGAGGCCATAATTTTGACACCACATCTGTCTGACTGAGACCCTTTTTAAGGATGTCTCTGTTGTCCCAAACATCGATT
>NC_056727.1:946565186-946637686 GCF_019279795.1 Protopterus annectens
GTCTCTGGTAATCATGCACATTGGGGTCTTCTAAATCCAAGTAGCTTTTCAGAGTGTCTTTGGTTAGGTGGGATGGTGGTATTCCAGCCCGTGTCAGCTAGTCAAGTTTTGCTTAGCTGTACACCTTTCAAAAGCAACTGGATAAGCCAACTTTTTAGCTTAATCATAATATTTATTGACATAGTTCTTATATCAAACATTCAGTCTGTAGTTCTAACATAAATAAATTCACCTATCAGCAATTCTTTTTCACAGTGCAGCAAAGTGTTACACTTAGGTGCAGTTTTCCTTTGTAAACAGGATACTGGCAGAATAGCCGGCAAAGTTAAACTGTAATTGCGAAGAACAGCAGAGTAGGTTTCTTCCCATTTCTATCAAAGGGGAAGAACAAAATGGCTGTTCTTCTTTTTGGTTCATGTAACACCAACTAGAAACCTTCTACCTCAACATTGCTCAGACCAGAAGGTTATGACTCTGCTGTGCACTAAGGAAGTAACTTTAAAATACTGCCATGTGTAGGTGGGCCTCCTTACCTGTACCATCATATTCTGATTAGCTCATGTTTCCATTTTTAAGCCTGTTTTTAATTACATATTTTTGTGTCTTTGTTTTGGGATCTTTATATGTTTGATAAGTTATAATGTACTGTTTTAAGTTATAATGTAATGTTTTTCTTTCATTATTTTTTGTACCATTGCAAGATTCCCTTAAATGTTTGTCTTTTTTATACAATGTTAGTTTGCATTTTTGCTTTGTTTTAGGATTTAGTGTTTCATGGTTAAGTCATATTTTTAGGTAGGTTATATTATTGTGATTTTTTGATTGTATCTTTCCCATTGTAGCCTATTGGGAAGTAGTTTTGCTTTGGTTTGTTTAGTTTTGTTAGGATTATGAACCCACCTGTAGATATTTTTGCACATAATTATCCTACAGATATTTTTTAATATTTACATTTTAAACTAGACATGTCATTGCATATTTGCAGGTACACACACACACACACACACACACACACACACACACACACACACAGACTCTTGTTTTAATATTTTAAGTTTTACTATTGATTTGCAGCAAAATACACATATTCATGGCTAATTCTTCCTGAATTTAGCCTAACTGCACATAAACAATTCAGAATAGTTGGTGTTTTATGTGTAAAATATTGTCTTATGATTTTCTTTGGTCTCTCTGAAACAGGAGTAGGCCTCTTTGGGAAGGTTGGCATCATCATTTGAGAAACATGGCACTGAGAATTTGAAATAGCCAGTCAAATAACATTTTTTTTAGGGGAGGCAGAAAGATAGTAGAGTAATCAGAGAAAACATGAAGCATATAGACAGAAAGAGAACATGAAAACTACCAAGATAGTAACTTAGAATCAGAAATAAACGCCAGTTCCTGACGTTACACATCAACATTAATCACTCTGGTAAGCTGAGTAATGAACATTGTTTCAGGTGACAGGGAGAGTGACAATTGATACAAAGCACTGACAAATTGGAGAGATGGAAGGTGACCCTAGATGACAATAAACATGATTTGAGGAGGTAGTGAGTATCTCTGGACAACACATATGAAACATAAATTATGAAACACGTAGAGTTACCCTGAACAACAAGAACTGTAAATGCATTTGGGAAGTGGTAGTGGAGATTATCCTAAACAGTTATTAATAAAATTAGTTCATGAAATGGGACAGTAGATCTTGGACAGCAAGACTGAATGAGAAGCAAGGGATAGAGATAACCCCAGACTGTGAGTCGTGACTATTTTATTTCAATTTCAAATTTTATTGCAATATTATAACTGAGAAACTGTATAGGTGATGCAAAGAACGTGCAAATACATCAAATATCATGACTAGCTACCCATAAAATAGACTGAGTAAGGAAAATAATTCAGGAAGTAGATGGGAGAGGTCTTGGGCACAAACAATGAGCATGAATTTGCCTTTATGTAGAACCTTTCTCTCTGGTGCCTCCATTAAATGGGAGGTCTGCCCAGTCCAACTTTCCTGATAAGCAAATATAAATAGATAATTAATTAATTAATTAATTAATTAATTAATTAATTAATTCACTGCCATTTAGAATAAAAATGAAGGTTAGGAAGATTACAAAGCAATGCTTGTTATACAGACTCATAACTTTGGTAATTAGAAACATTTTGAACAAAATCTTAGAGGCCTCTTTTTTCTGTCAAGGTCATGAGTTTATATCATTGTGCAGTTCCATTTTCAAAAATTATTTCACTGTCATTGTGGAAAATGATGCTTCTAGCTTAATCTCATTTTTGTGGGTAGAAATATGTAAATACAGTGCAAATGTTTATGGAGTTAGGTCCCTTTGATGGCATTTTGCAAATCTGATGAAAAAAATGTTGAAACTATTGAAATGTTATCTTTTCAGATTATATTATTGCTACTAACCCAAACCAACAAAAGAGAAAATATATGTGTTTATTGATGTCACTTACTTTGGGGCAGGCAAAGCTATGACAGAAGAGGACTTTCAGGATTATACTATTTATGAAGATGGCCATTAAGGCAGAATTTGCTGGTAGTTGCAGTGGGTAATGTGTTTTGTGAGTAAGTAACTTAAGTTGGTATACACTACTGAGATTTAGCTGGAGAAATTTGAAATGGAAAGTGATCTGACATCATGACTAGTTAATGTCATGCCAAAGTTAGTTATTCAGGGCAGTGTGGTAGGCTAAGGGAGGGGACCATTAGGTTATAGACTTGCATTGCTACAATAACAGACACTGGAGAATGGTGGTCATCATGCCAGTATACAGAGTTGTACATTGTTCAAGAGGGCAGATTAGGAAAAGATGTTCTTCTACTTTTTGAAATGCAGAGGAGAACTGAGATGGTGAGAAGAACACAGTAGCTCTATGTATATAGGGAGAGAATGGATAGAATAGCTTGGGCTTTCATTAACAAGCATTGACATGACACACCAAAGGCTACATGATTGGCTGTCTGGGCATGACGAGCAGCATTGCTCATTGAATATTAAAGTTTCTAAGCAACCCTACTACACATTGAGCAGCACCCCAGTTCTCATGGCCAGAACACAAGCCAGCCACCACGTTGAGTTGCAGCAGCGCTCGTGTACACGCTATAAACAAGGAAGAGTAAACATGATTAAGCTCAGTAAGTGGGTGTGCACAAATGGCAGAATTACAGATAGGACAACTTAGAATACAGAAATACAAGGCAGGGAGAGCCTAACAAGAAACTGTAATCTATAATCAAATTCATGTACAACCCTCCCCCCTCACCCCTTAGCAGAATTAGGGAGAAATCCAGAAATAATTAGGACCACTTAGGGACACATTCATATGACTTTAAAGCTGAAAGTCTGACCAAAGGAGATAAGTGTGACTTTAGCACACATGTGTCAATATAAAAAGAAGGTTGCACCTGCAGTTATCGTACTATTATTCACCATTTTTCCACAAGGTAATCACATTTTACAAAAGATTAAGAGGGACAAAGCTACAATGCAAAAAAACAGGGAAGTTCATGAAAAATAGGGATAGCTGGGGGTATAATACCAGTTTACAAAGAAAGCTGATACAGTAGCGGACATTGCATATGTTGCAGGTACTGCACAGTTGGGGAACTTCACTGCCATTTCCATGTATATTGGGGAATTAAATAAAACTAATTTTACATAGAAATGAACTGATGTTTGAGCAGAAATACATGATAAACAAATTTAACCACTTCCTTGCCTTAATATATATTAAAGGAACAATAGTGGTGTAATGGCATATTATCCTTATCTATAAATGGGGACATATTATGAAGATTAATGAACACCTGTACAGTCAGTTCCATACAGGTAGTCATAGTGGAAACACTCAGTCGTAGAAGCAGCATGCATGTTGAGAATGGAAGGAACTGAGACTGTTAATATATCCCAAGTAGTTATGAAGTGCAATACAGAAGGAGCTGCTAAAGAAACGGAACTGTCACTTTGAACAATATATTAATAGAAGATTATGCTGCAATGCAATTGTACAGATATCTACCTATAACAGATGAAATGTATGTAGTCAACAGATGAGGGACATGGTCATGTGGGGTCTATGTTCAACCATCGAACAGAACTTCAGTCGAACGGCTGAACATCGAACGCTATCCATCGAACATTCATTCAGCAAACGTTCATTCACTGACAGGGAAAGTAATTAGTGAGTTCCTCATAAAGTCAGACCTTGTTATGGGTACATAATTAATCAATTAACTAAATAAAGCTAAGCCTACACATCAATTCCCTTGATGTACCATGGTGCAAAACAGGAAGAACTTCTCTGTTATAAAAAATAAGAATGTGCTCCTCCTTCTGACTATCTACTATGAGTTTTGTAAGGGTTAGTTACTCAGTGGTTGAGATATATGCCTGTAATAAGTCAGTTTTTCAGCCAGCCAGAAGAATCAGCTGCTGGACGATTTTGCAGCAGAACTGGTTTTAGATTTCGGTGTCCCTTTGCTAACTGTGATGCCAGCATTTGCTATTGCTGTATTTGTCAACTTTTGTTACATTTGTGGTTACATTTTAACATTGTTGGTATAGAGCAACAGCATTGCATCTTGGTGTCTGGACTGTGTGTAATTCTTTCTGATACAGTGGACTCCAAACATTATTAAATTCCTGTGGCTATGTTTGTTGTTTGCATTTCAGGGATATTTTTGGGACCTATGGCATTTCAAGAAGGAAATACTGAAGACTGCAGTTGTGTTTGACAGTGATTCACCAAAATATTGGCGTGTATTTGGAATATGTTGATATTTATTAACTACATGAATTGCACTGAATCTTAGAAAACAGTCTTAACTGATGATTAGTTGAATGCTGTTGCCTTTATTCAGATATCACTGTGTATAGCATAGTAGTTATTAACTCAGTGTGCTAATGCACTAAATTAATTCTTTATAGTTATAATAACTGTAGTTATTTTTTTTTTTTGCATTGCTTCTAATAGTTCACTGTGTTACAGTGCTCAGGTTTAAGCATTTCAAACAACTTGAAATACATTTCACTGGGTACACACATAACAATATACTTTTTTGTTGTTATTTAAGTAAGGACTAATACAGTTTTATAGCGATTGTTTATAAAACTGCAGGTGTCAAAACAAGAACAGTTTCTGCTCAGAATTTCTTGCCAGGTTTTGCAGCATATCATTTAAGTTTGTCTCAAGGCAGAGTTCAAAATATTGCTTTGCTTTTCCTGTTTTAGCCTCATCATGCCTTATTATATTTAAGTTATCTAGCAATGGGACAGAGAAGAAGAGAGTGATAGAGATCTGTGTTCAGTAACTGCTATATTGTTATTAATAATATGGTATAAATTAGCAGAGATGAAATGGAAGCTAATCAGAGAGTGAAATGTGAGTGCTGATAAGCTAGCTCCGTATTAAGATGTACATTTCAGTAATGAGTGGTTCTCTCACTTATATGTAGTTCTTTTCAGAGGAAAAAATGCCTTTATCCAAAGTCCACACTATATTCACAGCTACATATATTAATCAGAACAAAGAGCTGGAAGGGCAGGATATTTGCCTGAGTTTACACAGTAAATATGTGATCATTCTGGCACTCTCTACATGTCTTGCATTTCAGGTTTTAAAAGACCTAAGGAGAGATGATACAAACTAGTTCTGGCTCACATGCTTTGTAGTTCATTTTCTCACCAGAGAATCATATGATGCCTATGAATCACCTGACATGGGACATGCAAACATGTACCTTGGTGTATACATTAGGCAAACAGACAACAAGCAGTAATAGCTGTAAAATTAGTTTGTTGTGTAATGTTAATTAGCAGGCTGAAATGCACCAAATGATCAATCCTGTTGATGGCAAATGGAACCATCAGCCAAGTGAAGTCTGTCTTCATAGATTCATAGTTACATACTAGGCTACCTGCCTTGGTGGACCATTTTAAGGCTAGCCAGTTACCTCTTGTGAGTATCAAACACTGCACTTTGGGTCTGTAAGGTAAACATCTTAACCATCACACCAACCTTCTTTCATAAATATTATAATAATTTATCTTTGGAAAATAAATGCTTAATTTCCCTTTCATGTATTCAAATCCTGCACCTACGGCCGTAACTCTAAACACTTGGCAACATGGATATATACATATTCAAGTCTTTCTAGCAGGATATTGCAGTGTCAGGAAGAAATCATGCATAGAAGGGAGTGTCAAGATGAGTGCTGAGGGCAACAGTCAAAGCATACAAATGAATGGCACAGATTGCACCAAAGAATGGTACACTACAAAGCTGTAGTCCATGGGCAGGCAACCCCCAGCCTCATTGGTAAACAGCTACACCTGAGCATACTTTGTTTGGCATTTGAATGGAAAATGGCAGAGTAGAGCTGGATGCATGGTGGCATTTTTTTTATGTTCTTTCTTTGGCAGGAGTATTGCAAAGTTGAGCAGATATCTTTACTAAAATTACTGAACACAGTAAATGCATATAAAATATTTCTGCATAGCTAAGTATCTAGCTATCATTTCACTCTGATGGAGGGCTAGGCCAGTCAAGCCTGGGGGAGAATTTATAAATACCCATTCAATTATCCAGGTCCCATTTGAAGCAAGATAGTGTACCATAATTCTTTATCTGAAGGACAGGTTACTCCAGAGGTGAGGGTGACACTGAATAACACATCTGTTTCTTCATCTTGTTTTAATGATCTCCTAAAGTAGGTTTAAATCCCTTGATCTGATACTTAAGACACTGTTTGATTTGTGAAGGTGCAACAGATACTTAACTACTGCATCCCTGATTGTTCAGAAGGCAAGGCATACATCTCCTCTGAGGAGTCTATAATACATACAAATGAAGGTCAGGGCTGCTAGTTGTTCTAGGTAACTTAGGGGTTTTAAGCCTGTGATCCTCTGTGTAAGAACCTCTGGGGTCTTTCCAGCTGTTAGCTGTTCCTGGTGAAGTACATCTCAGTGGGAGCATTGTATTCTATAATTGTTCTTATTAATGCTAATACAAGGGTGCAATAACCTCCTTAGACCTGGATGATATTTCTTTGGCAATCAGCTGCACCAAGTAGAAGGATTTCCTGACAAGCATTGCTATTTGCTGATCAAAGAAGAGGAAATCATCAGCACAAATTCCCAAATCTCTAATTACATTTTCATTTTGAAGTGGGGTTTTGCCAATGTGACAAGGGATGATTTGCTTGCCAAATGTGACAATGTTGCATTTTTTAGCATTTAATTTAAGCCATTTTCAATACACCAGCAATAAGAAGTGTGAGTTCTTGCTGGAGAACTTCTGTATCAGAGGTGGATTTGACAATCAGTTTGCTTGTCATACTCAATATGGGTATCTGTAAGTCTTGGTGTTCTCTGAGGCTGCCCCTGCCACCTGCATTAGGGTCTGTTTTTAACCAAGTTTTTACCCATCTTACCACGTAACAGTCTGCTTGTAATGACTGTTATAACGTGGTCCAAGGCCTTACAAATGAAACCTGTCAGGCTGATGAGCCTTTAGTGTCTAGGCTGGCAGCATACCTCTCAATTTCTTAGTGCTATAAATCTTGACAAAGGCCCAGAAATACAGCAGATTTTAAATATTGCTCTTATAAACTTAGATCGCTGCTAGAATAACAGGGTTTGTCTTAGCATGCATCTTCTGAAGGATTTGAAGTATGAGACTCAAATGTATGTCATTATTTAACGAATTAAATCCTCAGATTATCCCAGTGAATTGCCAGAAAACCACATATTTTATGAGGAACAGACCAAAAATATGTAGCAAAACTCTGGACATTCTGTGAAAATCTGGACAGCTGAGAGATATCGTTGGCAGCAGGGCCGCCTTAATGGATTGGTATCACCAGTGCTATATCCCATGGTTCAGGGACTGACCCAAGCTCAGGTTAAAAGGCTAATGGAGAGGTTCCACATGGGCATGTTTAGTACTATTTAACAAGCTGACCAGGGTGCTATCTGGTCCCAGTCCCAGGGATGAAGTATTCTTTACTTTCAGTACATGTTTTTTATTGATAATGGAGGGACTTGAGAGCTACAGGGATTGTAGGGCTATAGCTACTCACTTCTAGAGTTAAATTTGCACTATATAGGCTCGTAGATTAGTACTAGGCTAACTGCTCTTGCCATTTTAAGCCTAGCCAATTACCCTTTGTAAGGCTCAAACCCTGCATCTTGTGTTTATAAGGCAAACGCCTTAACCATTAGGCCACCAGATAATAGAATAAACAAAAGCTTGGCTTGAGGGCTGACTTTCAATAGATCGCAGCTTTTTGCTGCTCTGCTACGTATGAAACCCTGACCCAGAATCAGGTCATCTAAGAATGATTTAGCACCTGGTTCCCCAAGAACATGCGGTGCACTACTGGAGAGAGGCAGCCCCCTTCCATCCGTGCTCTGACCCAGTGATGAGCTGCACTTCTCGCCGACCTTGTGGCCGGCTATCCCTGGCCAACTGGAGATCCGCGGTGCTGCGGTATTGTTATGTTTAGGCGTGATTCTGATTTAGAGGCATTCAGTCATAATCCCACAGATGGTAGCTCCGCACCATTGGCTCCTCAGCCAAGCACATACACCAAATGTCTGAACCTGTGATTCCTCTCGTACTGAGCAGGATTACTATCGTAACAACAGATCATCAGCAGGGTAAAACTAACCTGTCTCACGACAGTCTAAACCCAGCTCATGTTCCCTATTAGTGGGTGAACAATCAAATGCTTGGTAAATTCTGCTTCACAATGATACAAAGGGCAGACATTGAAATATCAAAAAGCTAAGTCATTATGAACGCTTGGCCGCCACAAGCCAGTTATCGCTGTAGTAACTTTTCTGACACCTCCTGCTTAAAACCCAAAAAGCCAGAAGGATCGTGAGGCCCAGCTTTCACGGTCTGTATTCATACTGAAAATCAAGATCAAGCGAGCTTTTGCCCTTCTGCTCCATGGGAGGTTTCTGTCCTCCCTGAGCTCGCCTTAGGACACAAAATGTCTTTGATAGTCTATTGGCAATATCCACTGGGTTGAAGTAAGATTTGCCATTTAATGCAATTTCTGTACATTGCTGAGTGCTGTTACTTAGTTTACTAATTTAACTAAAGAAGGATCTGTAACTGTCCTTAGCTTTAGATTCCAGCCTGGGTTTATGGGCTGTCTTAGTGGATCCAATAGTCATTTATGAATTTTTTCTTAAATTCCTAATATTTTCCTTGACTTGGGGGAGGTCTTTAGATCTGTTGTATACTCTAATGTCATTCGTGTGCAACAGATTTGAAGGTCAGGGTTCATGAAAAGTTATCACTGCAGCCCACAGTGTCATGAGTGAGGGTGAACCCCCTGGACAGCCCTGACAAAAGCAGAGGCATTGTTTCTTCCTTTGTGGCCATACTGAAAGACAAACAACACCTGATGGCATCACTGATTCTTCTGAACAAGCTGGGATGAGATTTATCTGTTTAAATACAATAACACTTATTCATGTCCGCATGTGTTCTTTATAGTTTATGTTTTTATATGGTTTCTTCTCATAAACCCAGCACACAGGTGGTCGAGTCCAGCTGCGTGATTTCCACATTATGAAATATGGAATATCAAAAACTGATATTACCACCAGTCCAAGCCTGCCCTCTTCTGGGCTCATGTTAGTGCTTGTTCCAGGGTCCAGAGTGGTAGGGAGTTTTACGATACTGTGTTTGTGTCAGATATGCTGGTATTTGGCATGATAACTTTTGGGGAAAGGTTGCGAACATTCGTTAACTTGACTGACTGTATGTCAAGTTTATGACAGGAAACCTTTATATATATATATATGTGTGTGTGTGTGTGTGTGTGTGTGTGTGTGTGTGTGTGTGTGTGTGTGTGTGTGTGAGTGTGTGTGTGTGTGTGTGTGTGTGTGTGTGTGTGTGTGTGAACCCTTATCACATTATCGAAGTTTTAAAACTGCGAAAGTCATATGGTTATGACCATATGATCAAAGTTCTGAAACCTTGAACGTTTTGAATGGAGATCACGAGGGAAATTTACCCTTTCCCACAATGTAGTGTGATCTCGGAGTTGGTATATTTAATTAGCAGAGGGTGTGGGAGGCACAACCACCCATGTGAGGGTGCAGGGTGGCTTGCCCCCCTGCAAAAACAATAAATATAGACTTTTTTGTTTTTTATTTTTTTTTTTTTAATGTTCGAAATTCGAAAACTTTGATCATATGGCCTCAGCCATATGAATTTTGAAGTTACAGAACTTCAATAATCTGACATTGAACCATATATATATATATATATATATATATATATATATATATATATATATATATATATATATATATATATATATATAGATAGATAGATATGGGTGTGTGTGTGTGTGTGTGTGTGTGTGTGTGTGTGTGTGTGTGTGTGTGTGTGTGTGTGTGTGTGTGTTTATTATATTCTATGTGTTAGAGGCACTCCTAGAGAAATTCAGAGGTCTACAGCAGACATCCACACAAGAAATAGTCCTACAGAGTGGGCATGGCCTCTGCCTGTGTCACTACCACCTTATACAAGCTGGTTTGGCCAGCTATGGGTATCCACAGCGGGTGCCATATTGGAAATATGACTCATTCTCACCCTGTCCACAAGTTTTCATTCATGCCTTATATCACTGTCACATCCTGCTGTTACATTTCTGAGTCAGGGGTTCCATCCATCCTGCTGATTTCATTTGCATGACATTTTATATGGTGTTCTCTACATTCCAGGCTTTGCATACAGTACTGAGTCATTGGCATGTGTTCATGAACATGAGGTAACAAGCAACATATTACATAAATTGCATCTGATCTGGTCCATGATTTGTCCAGCAAATGGCATGATCTGAGCTTTTCTTTAAAAAGGGGTGATAAACTATGACATTCTTATTTTACTTACCTGGTAGGGCCAGAAGTAATTTATAATCGTAGTGAATCTGAAAAATAATAACGTATGTTACAGCAGATATAGAGAACAGCTTTAAGTCAGATATATGCTCCAAAGGTCATTCACCATCCATTTCTACAGAAACTTGTTTCTTGTCATGTCGGTCGCCTTTACCACTACTAGAAAGTAACCATCTGTTTTACTTAACTCTTACTGTCTGAAGTTATAGCAATAAACACTATTCATCTGTTTGGATGCAGTTGATAATCTTATGTGAATGAATGGTATAATCTGCCCTGTTATAATATATATATATATATATATATATATATATATATATATATATATAGATTCACTAGACAATCTTGAAATACTGAAATATTGAATTTCAGTATTTCAAGACTGAATAGTCGAAATCCCACAACCTCGAAAACCACAATCGTGACCACACACACACACACACACACACGCACACGAACAAACAGACATCCTACCAAACTACACTACAACAAACAAAACAACACAAACAAACACAATATAACACACAAACACACCTACCCTACCTATAAGAAGGGGGGCAAGCCCTCCTGCACCCCCCATGTGGGGGGCTGCGCCATCCACAGCCAACTTCTAATATATACTAACTCCGAGGTTGCACTAAACACACAAACACACAAAAAACACCACTACACACACTCACACACACACTAAAATCCCTATCCAATACCCTTACATAAACACCACTTAGCTGAATCCCTAGCTTAATCCACAAACCGCACCACATGTCACAAATGCAAAATCAGAACAGCGGATTTGACATTTCTGCATTTGACAAAGTGCAGTTTCACGTAACTGCACTTTCGACTATTCAGTTTCTGAATTTCGACATTTCAGTATTTTGAGATTGTCTAGTGAACCCATATATATCTAGGTAGATACAGATATATTTATCTAAATCTATATACATACACAAGGACACACATGCACACACACATATATAACTCATTTAGTAATGGAACAGGAGATGAATAGACTTATTTAAAGAGACAAAAAAGGTAAGTGCTTTTATCCAGTGATCAGACTTCTTCAGACAGTTTTCTTTTTAACCATTCTATATTGCAGCTAACAATCTTTATACAATTAAAAAAATGTTTAAAAAAAAAAAAAAAGACTCTCGAGATTTATCCAAAGACATGGAAAAATGCTACATCATTGGCATGGTTAGCTGGAGGACTAAAGGCTAATAAGAGGACTGTATCACTGGTGGCCAGTCAGAAAGATCAGCTTGTATCCAGTTCCAATTGGCTAATTCCCTCATTGGATGACACACAGGGTGTGATGCAGAAGAATATTCATGCTATCTCTATATATATCAAGAGTCATTGTTAAGTGCTGGTATGGGTTGGTGTTGTAAGAACTGGGAAGGGACAAGAATGCACAAAAGCATAATGCATGTCATTGTCTAGGGTCCAGGTAGCAGCATGTAGCTCCATTAACTCAGTGAAAGAGGAGAGAAAAGCAAATCCTACATCAAGCAGTTGCTCCACAGCTTTTCTGCATGGACTCTGTTTAAGGTTATTGGTACTGCAGACAATCTTCATCATATTATGAAATCTGGTATCAGAGCAACATGCATATAGTACAGCACCTGTTATAGTGGGAAGGAGCTGTTATCCTGCCACTGACAACAGCACCAATTTCATGGTAATATGAGCATTGTGGGAAATTTCCATAAGCCAGCCTGTGTATAGCAGGGCAAAAACTGTCACAAATATAAAATTCTCTAAAATACAGCTTGTAATTACAACAGGATATGTATATACTCTAAGTAGGAAGGGGGGGGATTACAACAGGATATGTATATACTCTTAAGTAGGAAGGGGGGACAACACATGACAGCATCAATAAAAAGTATACAGATGTATTGTCTGGCACATTTACCCACCATCTTAGGAAATAACTAGCCTGTATATTAATAGGGTGTGGCACTCAACAAAGAAGCAGACTGAGTCTCAACAAAGAGGCACACTGAGTCACAACAAAGAAGCAGGTTGGTATGTTACAGCATGATAATCATGGGAACAGATGTAAGCATCCTCAAAACAGAACCACAAAAATATCTAAGAAACACTTAATTAAGGTCCAGTACCTTGGCAAGAAGGCCATGTTGCTGAGGCTCAGAAAAGTGAAATAGTGCACATTATCTATTTTTGTATCTTTGTATCCATTTTTATTTTGCTGTAGGTCTGGATCCATAAAAATATACACCAAATGCTATAAGATGGATAAGCAAAGCTCTGCAAGAGTCTATAACATGGATTCACAGATTTCCTAGGAGTTTCAAGCCCATGTAGTCTTTCAACCACCAACACCTTGCCAATAGAGATCCTCAGGCTGGACTCCCTTTCTCAAGGAGGGACAGGCTGGTTAGTCCTGGCATAAATCTGAAGGTACCCATCCAGTCATCTGGATTCTGTTTGAAGGATGATAATGTATTACAATGCTTAACTTGCAGAGGCAGCCTATTTCAAAGGTGGGGAGGCACTATGTAATGAATCTGTTTCTCCAACAAGTTCAATTTATCTGCTGGTGAAGATTTGGCTCCCTGGTTCAAGCGTATGATAAACTATTAGACTTGTAGAAATATAGGCGATCTATAAGATAAGGATACAGGGATAGAGTTTCTAGCATCTATGTTAATGCATAGTCTTTGAGCATGAAATCTTCATAGTTTGGAACCTCTGCTGCTTCCCTGGTTGCCTGATATGTCATGAGAGGTACATCCCAAAGAGGTAATTTCACTCTATAATTGGTCTAACTGGCGCTGAACATAAGGGAGCAATGACATCTTTAGATCTGGATAACGTACATTTGGGTGATTAGATTGCTAAGTTGAAGGCTTTTCTGGTCATAATTACCAGAAGATAATCAAAGGAGAGGGAATTGTTAACCCAGATACCCAAGTCCCTGACTACATTTTCATTTAGTAATGGAGTATTGTCTGCACTATATGTTCAGGATAGGGGGTGTTTGCCATATGAAATATCGCTACACTTTTTATGTTTAATATTAGCCCATGTTCAGTACCAGAGATTAACAAGGGGAATAAGGGTACAGGAGTAAGATGGGGTCTTGACAATAACGTCAAGTGTGCATTCATT
Source organism: Protopterus annectens (assembly GCF_019279795.1). Taxonomy (NCBI): domain Eukaryota; kingdom Metazoa; phylum Chordata; order Ceratodontiformes; family Protopteridae; genus Protopterus; species Protopterus annectens. The sequence continues at coordinate 946,579,277 of NC_056727.1, forward strand.
TGCAAAGTTAGTATACCAGTGGTCCTGGTTCTCAGCAGTTTAGAGACAAAAGAAGTAAATGCTGTGAAGGTGGGTTCCCAGTACAAGGCCCTGGTTTAAAAGTAGAGTGCCAAGGGAGACTCTACTGCACATCATATTTTCAGATTAGGTACCTGCTACATAATTTATGTGGGTTCTGTCTTTTAGCTAGTTCGCTATCCATCGTCTCAAAGAAGTTAACTAGATTTAATAGGCAGGATCTCCCTTTGAGGAGTCTGAACTGTGGATGTTTTATCTGAATGAAATTTTTGATATTATAACAAATAAGAAGAGTTATGATATGCTCCATTGCTTAGCAGATCAGGATTGTAAGGCAGATGGGTTTGTAATTACCATAGTCCATGGTGGGGCTACCCTTGTGGAGGACACCATCACTGCAGTGCTCCATAATTTGGGAATAAATACTGTGGCTAAGCCTAGGTTAAACAATATGAGGTCAGGTTAGGAAGGGTATGTTTGGCACTCTTTATTTAACATCCAAGTATGTTTAAGTTGCCATGGAGGAAGTATTTTTGGACTTGGAAAGCATCTTCAGAACATATTCCTTGGTGGTAATAGCATAGAATAGGGTGCTGAAAAGCCAACTATAGCACAGTACACAAAACATTCCCATGTAAATGCCTTAAATTAAACCCATAAGGAATACATTTCTGCACTGTTTGCAGCAGCCACCAGAGACAAACCCAGTACAGATACAGATGGGGGAGCTGCTGCTAAACACATTTATTTTTATTTATTTTATTTTTATTTTACATTTGTTAACCGGGATGGTCCGACTGAATACATGTCCTTTTTCAGCGGAGGCCCGGGGAGAAAAGCTCCAACAGAGTTACATTGATAATTAGGTACAGTAAATGAGCTGAAAGAACTTAACAAAAACATAGGCTATTTATATACAAGTACAAGACTGCCATTACTATTTCTGAGATTACTACAAATGTAACATTAATAACATATTAGCAAGGACGGTAGGCAGTATAATGACATAGAGTTAGACAGGATACATATTTCTTTATCACAGTATACAAAGTACTTATCATCTTAGCTAGTTGTTTATGTTTTAGTTAATGGCACAGAGCTAGTCTGGGTTTGAGCAAGGACATAGCCAGTGTGACTTGAAGTGGAGTTTTAGACTATTTTTGAATTGACTTAGAGAAGTTGCAAGCATGATGTTATTTGGGAGAGAGTTCCATATTTTACCAGTGGTGTTGGCAAATAGCGCGTCACCACCTAGGTTGAGAGATTTAGTTGTTTGGACAAGGAGTCTGTTTGCTGAGCGAAGGCAGCTTAGATTGGAGTAGGGAGTCATTAAGTTTTTTAGTGCTGGGGTATTCTCAGGTTGTTTAAGGATTTTGAAGGCCTCTATGAGTTGGGACTGGTGAAGAAGGTGTGGGAATTTTATCCATCCGAGCTTTTTCAGGTTAGTACAGTGGTGTGTTCTGTAGGATAGGCCTGTAACGAACCTGGCAATGTGATTATAGCAGGATGAGAGCTTGGCCAGATCAAATTTGTTAAGGTGAGTGAGGACAGGAGAGGCATATAGTAGGGTAGAGAGAAGGTGTGAACGGGCTGTGGCTGCCCTGGCATTCGGGGTAAGGAAGGCTTTAATTCTATATAGGGTCCCAAGTTTCTTGTTGACTGACTTAATGGCTTGGTTGATATGTATATCAAATCTGAGTTTATTGTCAATGTTTACTCCTAATAGCTTTGTATAGGTGGCTGGGGAGATGATGGTCCCATTATTGGATTTTATAGTGAAGTTTTCAGTCGGAGATCTATCGGTTGGGTAGAAGAGAAGTAACTTGGTTTTGTTTGGATTTAAGATCAGGAGATGGTTGGCAAGCCAGTTTTCGATTTTGGTGAAGCTATGTTGGGTGGTAGTTAGTAGAATTGCAAGAGAGGCATTGGAACATATTATAGTCGAGTCATCTGCATATTGAAGGGATGACTGTTTGGATGTCGTTTATGAAGACTGAAAAGAGGAGAGGTCCTAATATGGAACCTTGAGGAACTCCTATGGTATTTGGTAGTAGGCAGGAGAGCTTGTTTTGCCACATTACTGCTTGTTGTCTCCCAGTGTGGTAAGCTTGAAACCAGTCAAGGGCTGGAGTATCTAGATACAGGGTTTTTAAAGTATATAGAAGTAACTGATGGTTTACCATATCGAAGGCTTTCGATAGGTCCAGGTAGAGAGTGGGGGATATTTTTTTATTATTCTGGTTAAGATTAATGTTTTCAGTAAAAGAGAGGAGGGCAGTGGTTGTACTATGATGGGGTCTGAATCCATGTTGAGAGTCTGTGAGAAGTTTATTTTGGGTTAGATAGAGCATTAGTTGGTTGTGCATGCACTTTTCCATAATTTTGGCAAGTGGTGATAGTATGGCTATAGGTCTATAGTTGGATAGTTCTGTGGATGAACCTCCTTTGTGGAGTGGAATAACATAGGATATTTTCCAAATTGAGGGATTGAGGCCTTGGTTATGGTTCTGTTAATTAGGATTGAGATAGGGTAGGCTACGACATCTGCAGCAATTTGCAGGTATTCAGCCGGCAGAAGATCGGCTGAAAGGGTGGTTGGCTTCAGTTTTTCAAAAGGGATCTGATAAAGGATGTGGACACTGGCTGGAAGTTAAAAGAGAGTGGTGAGTCGGGTATAGTGTTTATAGAAGTGTGGGGAGGAGAAAGTTGGTTAGCTAATGACTGGATGGTTTCTGTGAAGAAAGTATTGAATGAATTGGCTATATCTTCTTGGCTCTTGTCAGATAATGTTCCTGGGGTCGGAGTAGTGGATTTGCCTGGTTGGAGAAGTTTATTTATGCCTGCCCAGTACTTTTGAGGGTTATTCTGATGTTTATGTTGCAGATTGTAGAAGTAATTTTTCTTATCTAGTATGATGGCTTTTTTAGTCTCATTTCTAAGTTGTTGGAATTTGATACGATCTAGGGGTAGTTTGGTAGTGCGCCATTTATCCCACGCTTTGTCCCTAGTTGTTATTTTGGTTTTGGTGTCTGTTGTTAGCCAGGGTGATAGTTGAGTTTTAATTCTTATTGAGTGTTTAGGGGCATGCGAGTCAAGTATAGTAAGGAATGAATTGTTAAATGATGACACTGCCTCATCAAGGGGAAGGAACTTTAGTTTTGTCCAGTTACATGATTTGAGTTCAAGTTGAAATTTAGTTGGGTCAAAGTTTTTCTTGGATCTGATAGACCTATAAATAGGTAAGCTTGTACAATTAATTTTGTCTTTCATGATGTATGTGAGCAGGTGATCACTAAGATCATTAGGAGAGTTCAGACATATAGTTCTGGGGATGACTGTTGGTGAGTATCCAGTCTAGTATACTCTCTTTTTGGTTATTGTTACCTGTACGTGTGGTAGATGATATTATCTGAGAGAATCCATGTAGGTTAACAGGCATGGGGTTGGACTGTGCTGTGCATTGGTTCCAGTCAATATTAACATCGCCCAGGACAATGGTTTCTTGAGGGTAGTTGTTGGCTATCCAATGTAGAATGACCTCTAGTGTTTCTACATTGTTCCCAGGGGAATATAGGTGACAATTAGGTTAATGCCCTTATGATTATTTAGTAGAATTTTTAGAGCTAGTATTTCAGCGTTAGAGACCTGGGGTGGTTGTATAGGGTTAGTTATGATGTTAAGTGTGCTATTATATAAGACGGCTATTCCACCTCCTCTTTTCTTTACTCTATCTGCCCTAAGTATATTGTAACCAGGAGGCAGGATCTCATTGTCTTTGGTTGATGGCGGAGCCATGTTTCAGATAGACACATTATGTTGGGGAGGTATGTGGCTAGTACAGCATGCAGGCTATGTATCTTATTGTTTAGGCTTCTAATGTTTAAGTGGCATATTAGGAGGGAGTTGACCAGTCGGTGGGAGAGTGGTGGGCTGGTAGGATTTTGAGTTAAGGTTGGGCCTGGATTAGGATGGATGTCCCCATCTTTGGTTATGTTTTTTCTTAGATACGCTAGTAGTCTAATAACTTTGAATAGTAGTTTTAGTTCATATTTGGATTTTGGTGTTGATTGGAGTGGTTTTTTAGAAGCAAGTGATTGGAATTTATAATTTTGGGGTAGTGTAGTAGTGGGCAAGTTCCGATCAGTGGAGGTAGGGGGGTCTTGGTTTGGCATTTTGGATAAGAGAAACCTACGAATGTGAGATTTTCATAGCTAGTAAGAAAGTATGGCAGAATTAAGAGTGGTAAGATAAGAGGAAGGAGTTTATAATTATTTATAGACATGTTATATGTCATCAATGGGTGGGGTCAATGTGCTTCAGAGGAATAGTAGTGGTTAAACAGTAAAGTGGTGGGGGGGAGGAAATTGGAGAGGAAGTTGTGTAGGTTGGAGAGGAAGTAGGGGTGTGGCCTAGTGGCTATAAATGTAGACACAGTTGGGGCGGGTGGGATAAGGGGGCAGGGAGGGCTGAGCCCGAGCGAAGCGAGGCTTAAGAGTGGGGCTAACCCAGTCCCAGTTTTTGGTCCTATGAGTGGGGTAAATAGTCTGATAGTGTAAGTAAGCAGATTGGAGTACAGGCTTGAAATTCAACATAAACATATACAGTTGTAAAATGTCTAATACAATTCAACATAAATAGGCATTTACAGTTGTAAAACACTTACTGGAGAGACACTGAGCCTTCATGGGGCCTGTAGCAGAGTGGATTGTAGTTTTACAAATGGTGCCTGCCACAGGTAATATTTATTAACTCTGGGATTGTCTTAAGGTAATAAACAGGGAAGGGGAGGGGAGAACAAGGGTGTGAGCAGGCAGTTCTTTGTACTGCTGCTAATGAGCCAAAGCAAGACAAGTATGTATGACATCCAATTATCAGAAGTCATTCAATACTACCTAGTCCCACTTCTTGGTACCCTCACCCTTTATTTTCTTTACATGTTCTGAATATTTATGTTTCTGTTTGCTGCTATCAGAGCCATACAGTGTAACCTACTGCAACCCCCTATACCTTCTCAACCTGCTAGCTCAAGAATGGACAAAACCAAAAAATAACAGAGAGCAAATAACCAAAAACTAAGGAGAGACTAAATATTGCACTTATAAAGCTGCAACAATAACAGGCTTTCATGTACTTTATGAAGGATATGAAGTGTGAAACTGAAATGCCTTTCATTGTTTAATAACTGCAATGCTTAATGGTTTATCCAAAAAAGTGTTAAGCTGTACAGGCCAATAAGGCAGAAATCAATGCCATCATGTGAAATCAGGGACAGCTGAGAAAGATGCAAAGTGAAAAATTAGCTGCTAAGTTTACTTATTTTACAGAGTCAGTGATACATGTGCCTGAAGTGTCTTACTTCTAGCATGACTTGTTATCACTCTGTCTGCAGAATTGTGCTTGAGAGACTTCATCTTTGAATATCAGCAAAGGCAGCCACAAAACCAGCTTAAACATCACGGAGGAGGAGGACTGCTGTTACTATTACCTCTCTAACTTCTAGCCCACATTTGGCTCCTGAAAGAAACTGGATTGTCAGAATAAGCTGACAGGGAAATGGCCTTCACAATCTAGTCATATTCTGGGAGTCATACTGCCAAGCTAAAAAAAATACAAAGTTGCTTCATTAAAAGGAAAAAAATAGACTGCATTGTCAAAGTGGTAACCCAGCAGGTGTTTATATCACAGTATTGCTAAAATCTAGTGAGATCTATCCAAGGCTTTTGACATGGCTGACCACAATATGCTTATAAATAGCTTGAAGGCCTTCTCCTTAAACAACCATGCACTCCAATGGTTTCAATCCTACCTGCAGGGCAGGCAACAGGCAGTCCTATGGCATGACAAACAATCTTCTCATCTACCCATCACATTAGGAGTCCACCAGGGCTCAATACTAGGACCCCTTCTTTTCTCCATCTTTATCAACAACCTTCATTCAGTCATCCCAGATGCTACCTCACTGCCAGATTTGCTAATGGCACAGCCTACTGGACACACCACTGTCACAGCCTAAATCGCCTAGGATGGCTTGAACTGCCTAGTCTACTGCAGTTCAACCACCCAACATTGTCACATAAAGTCCTTTACCAACCAGAAAATACACCTGCACTAAAAAATATTATCAGCCCCTACACCAGCACTCGGCCACTGCGATCATCCACTAGACTCCTAGTTCAAACATACAAATCCTTCTCAGCTGGGGACTCTCTGTTTGCCAACTCTGTTGGAAAAACATGGAACAGACTCCCAGCTGACTTAACCCTAGAACCCTCACTAACTTGATTCAAAAACAAACTCAAGAAATACTTCAAAACTAGTTATATCCTTGTACTAACCCCGACTAGTGACCTCTCTATTACTTAGGTGCCTTAGCTTCAACTACTACTTTTTTCTACCACACCATTTCAGGAAGGGTCAATTGTATAACTGCTGCTCAATGTGCCTTAAACCTGAATGTAATGTTATGTATATATAACTTTGAAAATAATGTTATGTTTTGTAAAGCGTTTTATAATTTAGTACTATATGTGCTAAATGCTTATGACTGTAATCTGCTTGAAACTAGCATTTACTAAATGTTCAATGTGTATTATTATCTTGGAACTTTTCTCCCCAGGCCTCCACTGAAAATGGATATATATCCAGTCGGACTATTCCGGTCAACAAATGTAAAATAAATAAATAAATAAAATGCATATGCATTCTCACATACATTATGACACACACACTTATGAGTGTGTGTGTGTGTGTGTGTGTGTGTGTGTGTGTGTGAGTGTGGTCTGACAAGTACCCAGTTAATAATGAGATTCTGATCATGTGGCACATATATATCACTTCTCTCACATGCTCCATGATTGCAGTTTGTGTACACATGTGCAATCTGTGCACAGTGCAGAACCATATAGCGTGATGCTGCTATGTAGACTGTACGTACCATTATCACCTATGTTTCTAACAGCATAAATTGATTCTATATATGTTGTAGTTGAGTTTCATTAATGACTATACAGAAGCTTCATCTGCAGTGCATGTCTGATTATGGTATTGGTGTACTAGGAGGTAAAAGGATATGCTGTAAATATACAGAAACACTTTATTTGCAGTGAAACAAAAGAATGTATGTGTAATGTTTGTACATATAACCTTTGCATAGATGGCAACCCCTGGAAGTTACTAAACTGATAATACACCTGTAAAAGTAGAAACAGTAATCAAGGATCTGGGAATACATGTTGACAGTAACCTGACCTTTAACCACCATGTGTCCAGTATGGTGAGAAAATCATTCTGAGTTGCACAACTTATAAATAAGGGTATGGAATCCAGGTCCTAGGAGGTCATTGTCCCACTGTACTTGACTATCAACAGGATCAATCATCAAGTACATTTTGCCTTTTGGAATGTACTCAACCAGGCACTTGCAACAGTGTGAGAAGTCATAGAGGTTACTCACAAAAAGAATACAGGGAGTAAACAACAAGTCCTATGCAGACCTTCTCAAAACTCTATCCCTGTACATGGTCTCTACAGACTGCTGGTCTGTGATCAATGCTTAATGTACAAGGCATCCTCTAATCCCACACTGATGGATTTGTTGTACATCTGTAAAAAGGTAGTATCAGAAATAACCATTCTAAGGAATTAAACCTCATCTGTGGCATAAACAGGACATGTTGGAGGGACAGCTGTATGGCTCAAATAATTACCCCTTCTCTGGAACAGGCTTCCCATTCATGTGAAGCAAAACTCATACCGAATCATATGCAAATGTAACCTGGATCAATGGATGGGAAATCGCAAATTTACCCCTGGTTATGTCCCTAATGGACAGGGGCAGCCTGTGAATGCTTGATGTGAACAAGGCTATATAGCAACCATAAATTACTTAGGGGATTTGACACATCAACATTATTTTGGTGAACTTGAAGTAAACTTGGCTATGCTTAAAATGGTTCTTGGGCCTAAAACAACACCTATGAACCTATATATAGTAATAGATAGCAAAAATATAGTCTGGACAGGACAGGGTACTGATGCATTGATGGGATATTTGCTGGTTATATACCCTAAATGCATGTTATATGCTTCAGCACCAAACAAGTCCAGGAAGCATAACTGTTTCTGTTGCTCATGATAGTTAGTTTGCATTATACAGGTGGACAATCAGTGCTACATGCCTTAAATGGTTCATACAGAGTCAGGACAATGACTGTGTTTTGTTCTTCATGCATGGTTTTCCATGCACATCTGCAATCATATTCTTACGAGGACACTAGTAATTCTGATACTGGAACACATGTCCACTCTGTGCTGTCTGCCCTTTATTAGCATATGTTAGTATCTTGCATGTTGTTATAATGCTAGTTTTTCACATAAAGGAGCTTTACTAGAGGCATTATCTCAGCAGTGTCACTGATGCCTTAGTTACATTCTTAGTATTGCCATCTTCACACGTTTTCCTTATAGCCCCAATTTCTTTGTGTTCTGTTTGTTGTTTCTGTTCTTAGTGTATGATTTATATGTACTACTCAAGAAGTAAGTTGTGTGTGGGTCAGGTGGATTTTTCTGTGTTAGGGTGTGTGTGTGTGTGTGTGTGTGTGTGTGTGTGTGTGTGTGTGTGTGTGTGTGTGTGAGTGTGACGGTGTGTGCATTTATGTGCGTGTGTGTCTGTGTACTTCAGTATGTCTGTCTCTTTATGTCTGGTGCTTCGTCATACCATACCCAAGTACACCTATGAACCATGGGGATGTTGTCCCTGCATGCTTCTGGGTCTCACGTTATGTTGTCATACTACTACCCTGATTTCCACAGCAGACATCTTCCTTCACTATCAGCATGCTGAGGATTTGGCATGGGAGGCATGAAGATGGCACCATATCTGCTATTCTGTTGTGTCAGCTGGTACAGTCTGTATCTCTTGTCCTTGTGTGTAGCTTCTTATGTAAAAAAAACAGTCCTTTGTCTTATCTGCTTCTACTGCACATGGGTTCAGGTCCTATTTGCTCCCTCTCTATACCTTCTGAGGCATATCTGATCTAATGTATTTATGCTGGATGCAACATCCCCACATTGCCTGTGTTACTCACTTCCTGATCAGTCACTATGTGCTGGATGTGACCAGCATCAGTCCTACAACCTGTACCAGATAAGCACGGTGCTGTGTGTGTACATGTTGTGGTATCATACACCTCTTACACATCTTGAGTTCATCCAGTTCTATATCTGTCAGTGTGACTACTTACAGTCTTATCACCACAACACAAAGGAGCTTATGGCTAAAGGCGTTCAGAATTAAAAGAAAAATATTAATACTATTTAAGATAAACATCAGAGTGAGAATACAAAATGTATAAAGCATTTCTTGTACTGATTTTGTTCTGTGATCAAATGTTAACAGGTGTGGTGAAACATAAAAATAAACAAATTTTCAGACACTGAGTAGGACTATATGACACACTTAAGCTGCCAAGCTCCCCATCTACCATATTAATTTCACTTATGTATTTAAAGCTGGGACATTCAGTGCCCTTGTTCTGGGCCAAATGTTGGTGTGTTAAAAACAAATGTCTGCACCACGGTATACATGATATATGCCCTGCTATTGCCATGCCTGATCCCTTTGTGTGTTGTACTTCTCTTGTCTCTGCTCAGACATCTTCTCTTTATCTTCAAATTCCTTTTTTTGTTAATGGTTCCAGTCTGAACTTTATATATTCTGAGATATTTAAAAATTTCTCTTTTCCTTCACTCTGCTCCATTTCTTTAAAGTGATTTGTCTGTGTTTACTTCCAAGGTTGTTTTATTGCTGTAATGCCTTGTTCTGTGTTTTCACCATAATCGTTTCATAGTTTTCAATCATTTTCCATATTTTCTGTTATTTTCAAGATGTGATGCTCTGCCTCCATGTAATTCTCTGTAGAATGCCCTCTGACCTTTGATGTCATGTAATGGATTCCACTAAGGCAGTTGAGTATGTGAAAGTAATTACAAAAGTAAAAGACTGTTTTTTTTTCTAATGACAGTAGTGATGTCCAAGTTGTGGTTTACCCTCTGATGTTGGAGTTCATTACCCTTATATGACTACAGAGCGAAGTTCGGATGACAACAATGTGGATATTGATATGGCTGTTTGGCCCCCACCATTCTATACTGAAAGGTGTTTGGAAAATAATGTATAGTTTGGGGGTCTGCTAGGATATAATGAATTTATTTTTCTGTAGATTACTAAATGAAATTTATATATTTTTAAATGGTGAATGCATTACTTTTATTTTGTGTTCAACCTTGTTGTCACTGTTGTTACACTATGGTGCACTGTTGTTTTTGTTTATGTTTGAGTGGCAGCAGTATGCTTATGGGTAAAATATTTTTGTTTGATATGTAGTGGAGGAAATTAATGAATGGTACATCTGTCTGAACATTAGCTATGAATATGAAAGTAGGAATGAGTACTGTAATGATCCTCACAGAAGCTATGTCTCACAAATTGTTACTTACACACACACACACACACACACACACACACACACACACACACACACACACACACACACACACACACACACACACAAATACAGAGAGCTGCTCTTAAGCAAGGGAGTGAAATTTGGTGTATTATTTAAATTCTTCTGTATGTAATGTAAACTGTTCTTTTTTTTTCATTTCTGTAGAAAATGTAGTATGAAACTGTAGGGCAAGGTATGCAGTACAGTTTAAAAGGGAACAAAGACATTTCCCTGAAACTGGAAGGTGGAATAATGATACTGCTTGGATGACAGAGATAGACTGTGATTTTTATGTCGGTTTCATGTATGAAGTATGCAGTTGTATTGTGTTAAAGTTCTGCACGCGTGTGTGATAACCCTGTCAGGGACATTTTGCAATATTATGGACAGTTCAGACTGATAAAGGGAGCAGGTTGCAGTGGAGACCATTTCCAGCTTGGACTACATTTTCAGTGTTTGCAGTCTGTACTTTACAGAATGGGTCTTAAAGTAAGGTTTCTCTCATCAAAAGTGTTTTTAAAGCCAATTCTGTTGGCACAGATGGAGGAAGCCCTGACTATGACCCAGGTGATTTAGGTTCCAGCAGTGGTTCAGGCATTTGCTGCAGCCAGGGTGGGAGAGGGGAAGAGTGAAGCAACTCTGTCAGCTCACCTCTCTTTCTGGGGAGAAGGAAGAGATTGTGTCCAGGTACTCACTCTTATTGCACAGTCCCCGATGCAGACTAGAACCTACATAGGAAGTTCGCTTTGAGAGGGTTCAGGGCAGTCCTCAAGGGTTATGCCACTTGCGGAAGCACACAACGCTCTGTCACTGAGACTTTTTGCATGTCAAATCCTGGTGCAGTACTGGCCATGTGCAGAGAACTTAGGACCTTAAATTAAACTCTCCACTTGTTTATGAATAGGTGACAGCTGTTTTTGTAGTGCTTAGCTCCCACCCCTGGGAGGACCAAATGAGCCATATGGCTCTCACTCTCCACAGGAACAAATGGGGCAATTGAACAAGTGGAGAGATGGGAACCTGATGGTCACTGAGTTAAGGAAGCAAAATGAAAAGTCTTTTGCATTGTATGTTTCTTTCTTTCTTTCACTGAGTATGTGTAATACCACCTCGCTGCATAGTTTTAAAAAAGCACAGTGTGGCTGTCTTATATAGTACCCCTTCACTTATCTTGTTTCTTATTTTGCAAAGCATCATGGTATTTCTCTTCTGCACCTTTTCTGCTGGTTGTCTTCATATCACATAGCACTTGTCAGCCTTGACTGCTTCCTTCTCTCATCCTTCAACTAACCCAAAGCTAATTTACTTCACTGGGTAGAGGTGACTGAATATAACACAGTATCCTTTAACTTTGTACTTCTTTATCAAACTGGTGCTTATTACTGTTTGTAACATGTTGTCATTCATTACAAAGTGGATTTTCAGTTTAAGGCCCATCTGATTCACTGATAAACATTCTGCGTTGGTCCATTATTTGTGAACAGCTTGTGGTTTTGGGCTTGAGTAAATGTCAGGAGAATAAAGCCAACGACATCAAACTATATGCAGTTCACCATGTTAAAGGTATATTCCCCCTTTTTTTATAACCTGAGGTTATTAATGCAGACTCACCTAAATAAGTGATTCCCTTTGTATGTGATTAACTTTGAAATGCTTTATTGTAGATGATGGACAATGATTATTATATTGCTTTAGCTGTACATATCTTCCATCATGTGTGTTATACTGTTAGATAACTAATTAGTCCGTGTATTCTCCATTGCTCATTTATATCATGGCTCTGACATACCTGTATTACTAATAGAGTTGTCATATATTTTTACTACAGTTCAGTTTATGATTAAAACAGGCCAACTTTGGCTTAGGACCTTTACCTGGTTACAATCAAACAAACACAGTAAATAAATATAATAAGGTAATACAAATACTGTAATAAATATCATAATCTAATAAAAAGTTGTGTTTTACAGTGCAATGGGCTAATGCTCATATCCTAAAGTCAGTGCCAGAACCCCTGAGAAACATTTACTTTCTTAGTAACGCCAAATGGTTGAAACAAATGGTTAAAATGAAACTGACACGCTACACTGGGTGGTAAGTATACATTACTTGCATTGTCAGTACAGTCAGGGATTTGAGTATGAGTCCGGATTTCACTGTTAGGGTTAATGAGAAAAGTTTATTTATGTTTATAATGCGTCAGAGTAAAGGCCTATGTGTAAGGGATAGAGGCAGCTGCGTCAAAAGAGCTGGGGGATGGGTCTAAGTACAGAATGATCCTACACATTTGGATTAAGTTGTGCATTACTGGACTACTGAGTCAGCATTAGCAATGTTTTCCTGCAAGACAGCTGCTGACCAACAGATAACACAGCTCCCTTGTTCTAGTGGCTTTATTGGAAGTACACAAAAAGAATTGTATTAAGGATCCGTGACAAATCAGCATAGTATATATCACAGAGGAACAGTCCCTCTTTACTGTTTTCCTGCATTAAACTACTTTTCAAATGCTATTAAATCACAAATAACATGAATTGTATGTTTATTTGCATTGTGAATAACAAACATGTTTGTAGCAGGCATGCACTGTAGGGCATTTGTAGGTGTGTTAATGCAGGTAAGTTGTAGAGAGACTGAGATACAAGAAAACATGGGAACCAAACTATAATGTTAGAGTTACCTTAACAATGGGCACATTTCTCTTACAAAAAGGATGCAATTGTCACATCAGTGTGGAACTACTAAACAGTGCTATTATTTGCATTTATCAAGAACTCAGTTTGCCATCAGCAAATAACTGGAGAAAAAACACTGTGGCATTGTTCTTTCCGCTTAACATAGCCATAGTCCAAAGCAGTGCTATGTGCTACATCCCAGCAACAAGGCTGAAAACTACTTAGCAAATTACAGCTTTGTTCCTTGTAATGCACCCTCCTCCCTCCCATATTGGAACATGTTCTAAGCTTCTGCTGCCCTAATATCCAGCCAATGATTTCTTCCGAGTGTTCGCTGAGCTGGCATACTTAGAGTTAAGTGAGATCTTGTATTTAGTTGAAGGATTTGGCAGAGATTCAGAAAGTATTTTCACACAGTACTTAAGAGGGATGCACTGAGTCATGGCAACATGCTGTATTGAAAACAGTGCAGCGGTCAAAGCTAGGGCACACTGAAAGTCAAATGTAGCTAGACAGCGTTGTGTAGAGCAAAATATAACAGACTAAATTGGCTTCAGCTTTTTACTGCTTGTCTGTGTTCTCCTATACTGAAGGCAAAGTAGTGTAAAAAGGCAATTGTAATACATGGAGCGAAGTACTAACAGTGAAAACTACATAGGAAGTTGCAAAGAACACTGTTCAGACAGAAAACAGCACAGGCCATCAGTCATCATAAAAGACTGGAGAATCTAATAATGGTTCCAGAAAAAGTGCACAGCACAAAGCATTTACTCTTCTCCTAAAGTAAATGTGCAGGGATAACATTCCTCTCCTAAAGGCAGTACCTGAGTGCCCACTTAAGCACATGCTCACACACACACACACACACACACACACACACACACACACACACACACACACACACACACACATACACACACACATGTGCACATTGAAATGAAAGGATAAGAGTGTGTAAATCTTTAATGCCAATGCATGCTGAATATAAATGCAAATATCTAAAGAGGTTATCATGTCCCCAAAGCAGGACTTTTCATACACAGTATAAGTAGGAAATTCAGGAACTATCATGAAAATAATATAAAGACTACAAAGAACATATATGTACATATAAAATTTTAATATTAATCCTTCCTATGTTGAAGGTGCTCACAACCAGTTTACCCCCTTCACCCTAACCCAAACCTCCAAAACCACTCCCAACCTTCCACCACGCTACTTTCTCCAAGTCAGGTCCAAGGCACCCTTGGATAACACTGTGGGGGTGGGTAAGAATCTTTTTCCATGACAGTGGGCATAGCAAGATGCTGTGACATATCCTTAACCTCTGACCAACATGTATCAGCTCTATTCTTTCTACTTTAAGAGCTATAGTAGGGAATGGCACCCTCCTGGGTATGGTTAAGGCATATGGAAAAGCATTCAGGTGGTTTTATCTAGTGTTTTTCCTTAAACAATAAGCTTTTTTCAGAAGGTTGCAAAATATGCCACAAATGATCAGCTAATGTTTCAGTGAATCCCTCCCACTTCCTCCTCCAAAATGTTAATGCTCTTCTAAACTGGACTAACCAGTTAGTTTTCATTTTTCCCTTGATTCCTTTTGCAAAACCTTTGTCTGATACAGGGAATAGCTCTCCCCTAATTAACCAAAAGATAAACAGTACCAACATTTTATCTTAGATTCATCTTTCACTTTCAAAATCACCTGACAGTTTGTATTGCTTCCACCATAAGCTTTTTCAAAACACTTTTAATGTATTGTTCCACATATTTTAACAACCATCATCATATAATAAAACACAGATAGCATCACTGGAGTTAAATGGCCACAGATATGTGTTTATTGCCAATTGTTGGCCAATTGAAATTCAGGAGATGTGCACAAAGGCAGGATCTTCTGGGAGACTTTGTTATGCACCAGTTTATGCATCAGTTCCTAAACCTACAGAGCGGTAGCACTGTCTATATCCAGCCTTATTCAACGTCACATCCAGGGCCCATTATCCTCCATTTCACCATTAAATAATATTCCCAGATATGCTGCTTTACAATCTGCCAAAGGAGAGCTGACTAATAAGTCCTACAGTCACCCATGAGGCTACCCACTCTGTGGGAGGGACGGTTAATGAATCACAGACCCTCCCCCCATCACTCTGGGTTTCCCTTGCCAGTTCTGCCTTCTGCCTAAGAAGTGGGAGGATTCTCCCTTTCCACAAAGCAAATCTCCCTCCTATTTTGTAGTCTTGCTCTCAAATCTGTTTTTAAATGTTGCCATCCCTTTGGAATACAAATGAACTCCATCAGCCTGATACATTGCAGGCCATTTCCCTTTTATCTTAGGGTGGGCTATGTAGACTCCTCAACCTCTGCCATTAGATAGCACATTGTGGCATTTATCCTCTGTCAGACTCTATCTGCTGCCCTTATGGATGTGGCTTTCCTCCATTCCAACATCTGAATTACCTCTGATGATAACAATTGTGCTTGTGGCCACTGTGTCCTCTGGAAACCTATTTCTTGTTTTATTATTTTCACTAGCTCCCCAATAAGAGTGTGACATATGCCATTCCACCAGAAATGTAACAAGATCTTGTCCAGCTGCCCCCCAAAATCTAAACTTACTTGCCTACCTGTCCTTTAATTGTGACCATCTCATACCTCAACCCCCAGCCATCTGATCATCAGTAACCTCTCTCCACTCCAGATATTGGCAGTTCTCCTTTTCAGCCATTTCAGTAGCCTTTTTACATACCAATGACCCAAACTGCACATCTCCAAGTGTGCTTGATTTCTTGACTCTGTAACACAAGAATAATAAGCAAGTTGCTTCTCATACACCTTTTGTAAGCATTAGATTTCCATCTCTCCAGTTTCCTGATATTCTGTTGTGATGCTCTTGTGTAAAGCCTCCTCTAGCCTGAGTGAGTAAGAGATATCCTTTGAAGTTTAGCCTGCAACCTTCTGTTCTCCTTTGTGCACCCCTCTGTTCTCCTTAGTGCACCCCTGTGTTCTTCTTAGTGCACCCCTCTGTTCTCCTTAGTATTGAGACTGGTTGAATAGTGCACCATTCTGATGGCAGAAAATAATCCTTCCTTACTACTTCTCAGGCTTTGTTAATGCTGAATGCATCGTGCTATATCCTAGTTAATGCCCACTGCTTTATGTAGCCATACCCACTGCCCCTAGCATCCTGGTCAGTCATTGGCCTTGCCACCCACATACATACTTCCTTGCTTGTGGCTTTCATATCCTAGGAGTGTAGGGTTATGCGACTGCCTCCCTTATTACTTGGTTGTACTAGTTCTGACCATCTAAATGCTCCACATAAGAGCTGTCAGGAAACAGGCTGTAAACAGGGTTATTTCATATTTCTCATATCATTTGTGAGTTTGTCCCATAAGCTGTGTGTCACTGTTGGTCCGATCTGGTATCTTCTATCTGAGTTGCTTGGGCATCTCCTTGCTAACCCCTTTAGCGTGCTTCTCACTTGGAAGGACTTAGCTGCATTCACCAACCCCATTGTTTTGTGCAGTCAGCTGAGGGCTGCTAAGTGTGTAGTTGCCATCCCCTTGCTCCAGCCCACTTCCAGCATACCCAACATGTGTGCCCCCAGCTATTTTACTGTTATATGTCTCAGTAACACCCAACCTTCATACCTCTCAACCTCTTACCAGAAAAAATCTGGACAAAGTCAAAAATAATGGGGGGGACAAAGCCCAAAAATAGAGACAAATTTTAACTATTGCTCGTTACTAGAATAAAATATCTTGTGTTAACCATGTATTCTATGAAGGATATGAAGTCTGAAACCCAAATACCTGTAATCATTTAGTGACTTCAGTCCTCACAGATTTGCTGCAAGAATCCAGAAAATCACAAATTTTATGAGGAACAGACTAAAAATATGAGGCAAAAATCTTGACATTCTTTGAAAATCTGGACAGTTGAGAGGTATGCCAGCCTTGTTTCCTCCTGCTGTCTATAAAATGTTGTAATCCCTTCTTTTAAACTTTCCTTGCCCTTATTCTGAGGGAGTTGATTACTACCTGGCATTCCTATGTTTCCACAATCTTCATAAATGTACTGGTACCTGGTCCAGTAATAACACTGCCTCCAGTGCCAGCCTCCTGAATTGGGACCACCGTGAATGAGAAAGGAAATCAGCCAATTAGCTATCTCGCCCCTTTTCAAGTTGAGCTCTGATTTTTGCATTCCATTCTAAACAAAGAAGAGTAAAGTGCACCATCAGTGTCCCCATAATTCCTTTGCCACCCAGCTGATTGTTCAGTTTATACAATACTCCTGCATTGTCTGGCCTGAGTTTGTCTACTCTGTTAGCCATGTGCACCACAACTCTAATGCTAGTGCCACAGGAAAAAATTATAGTATAGTTACACCCCCTCCCCATTCTCTCTTTCTCCTTGACTTCTTCTTGCCATTCAATTTTGAATCATAGTCTTTTAAAAGAACCTCCAAAACCTATTTTCCGTAGCAGCATCTGTGAATAACTCTGCCTCTTCCTCCCTGTTCTCTTTCTGCCATGGGTTTATCCCATTAACTTCTTAAATAAATTGCTGTCATACTTCCAAACCCCATTTCATGTCTCTCATGACCCCATTCCTGTGTTGTGGCTTCATACAACCAGCTCCTTTCACTGACAATCTCTCCATGAATGATCTGCCTGCTGGGATCACCTTGCATATAAAATTCAACACCCTTGTCAATTCTTGTAATTCTTAAGGTGATCTTTTATTTCAATAACTCCTGTTCCAATGCTCTGGAAATATTTCCAATTTTTCCCTCAGGCAAGCGGCATAGATCCCACTATGTGTATGTTAGTCTCTACCTCTAGGAATGCAATTCTGATGCATGGACCCTCTGCCTTTTCTACTGCCAATGGCACTCCTAATTCCTTACATTTGTTCTCACAACATACCAGTGCTCTCTGGCACTGTTCTGCATTCGTCTAACCAACAAATAGAAAATCATCCAAGTAGTGAATTACATTGTCCTCTCCAGCCTGTTGAGTTGCTTGCCAATGTAGAAATGTGCTGAATTTCTCAAATGTCAGAGCAGTACATGGCCTTGAACTTATCCATGTAATACTATCCTTCAAATTGTATACCCAGTCACCCTTGGTTATTTGTATGTATTTATAAGGTTCTACCTGACATAGTCGAAACCACACAACACCGACAACCACATCACCGACACCACATATTCGACAGTCCATAAACACGAAACCACACATAACCGACAACGAAATAACCGACGGTACACAAACACGAAACCCCATACACTGCACACACCACAATAACAATTAAAAACAAAACACATCCCCATTCCACAAACCACACACACAACACAAGCACACCAAAATCCTTACAAGCCCACACTAAACCTTACCCTAACCCTAAGGTCCATCACTATCGCACACTTACCTACCCGCTCCCTAACCCTAACTCACTTAACCCGCCCCTATCGCCCCTAACCCTAACTCACTTAACCCACCCCTATCGCTCCCTAACCCTAACTCACTTAACCCACCCCTATCGCTCCCTAACCCTAACTCACTTAACCCACCCCTATCGCTCCCTAACCCTAACTCACTTAACCCACCCCTATCCCCACAGACCGTCAATCTCCACACTTACCTGCCTCGCACCCTAACGTCCGTCACTACCGCATACTCACACAGCCTTTCCCCATGTCGGCATCCTCGGCGTTGGTGTTGTCATCCGTCGTGTCGGTCTTCTGCATTGTCGATGTTCTGCCACTCGCGATTCGCGTCGGTCTTCTTCACTTTCGATCTTCTGGAGCTCCGGATTCCGATGTCGGTCTTCTGCGCTGTCGACGAAGTCAGGTAGAACCATTTATAAACGTCTAAAGGTTGTTTCAGTTTCTGCTTTTGCCATCAAAGCTCCCTTCCCAATCAGTTTAACATTGTTTAAAGCCTCCTCAAAGGATGAATAGATGACTACTTCAGTGGCTGTGCTGGACAGAGGCACAGGGAACTAATCTAAGGGGACGGCGAAAGCCAACACATTCTGGCTAGGCTTATAAATGCCTTTGGGCAGATAGCCTAGTACCCACCTATGAACCTATGAACCGTTGCTTCTTTCTCATCAATGCAGTCATTCATTGATCCCTCTTGTGCGTATGAAAGGCAGTGGATAAGTCTAAATGCCCCTGCTGTTTATTTGGTAGAAACCCATATTAGGGAAACTCTAAAATGTCACCTTGATGGTTTCTCAAATTGTATCACCATTCTCCCTGCCCTTGCCTCTTTGCCCATTTTTTTCTTTTACTATAGCTGGCATTTTCCTGGCCAATTTTAGATTTTTTACCTCCCCACTCCTTTTGATTCCTTGGCTGTTATCCTAAAGCCTTATGTGAATCCTGCTTATTCAGGTAAATCGACAGCCATTCACATAAAACATCCTTTTTTATTGGAGTCGGTAATGTTAGGGTTGTTAACCCTTTGTTCTTGAAAAAGTAGTGGACCCCTAAATATTTGCCCTCCTGATCTGAAGCAAGCTTTGGCCAGGTGGGGTCTTCCCACATGCCATGTAATAGTATCAAAACTTGAAGTTCCAGCCATTTCTGGCACTGACTGAAGTTTAATGGGGATCACCTACTCATTCCGCCTTCAGGCTTTCATGGATGAAACTCCTAATCACCACTGTACAGCCTAATTGATCCCTGCTCCATATTGGTAATGACTGCTTCACTGGGAAGCCACAAACAATTGTGACTGTCCCATCTGCCTCAATCCAGCAAAACTGCTCTAGATCTACTGAAGACCATGGCCTCTATGGGTAGGCCTGTCTCATACTCCTATGGTCCTTATTGTATTTTAACCATTTACTGCTCCCATGTGTGAATCTCATTGCTGTCACTCTGTGTAAATTTAACAACATCTCTATTGCCTTTTGATAGCTTCTTTCCCGTAATATGTCCACATAAATGGAAAAAAAGATTGTCCAATCCTCCAATGTTCTTTTTATGAATGCTTTCCTTCTTTGTTCTACTGCCTGCCTCTTGTAGTCTTTTTTTTGTCCTTTTTTTCTCTTCAGACCCTTTTTCCTGGCTTAATAGTTTTGCTGTCTGCTCTAGAACTAGCTGTTAGTTGCTAGCCAGCCTGTAATATTACTCTGCAATACCTTAATTTCATGGACTTGTTGGGAATTTTCTTGCATTTCTATTGATTTATCTCTGCAATAAAATCATACTCATTCAGCACAGGTTGTCCACTTTCTCAATGCAGCATTAAAAACATCACAAATCCAAGTTTCTGCCACTATAGTGTTCATTTTATAAAGCTTAGTCAGTTTTGCAATCTGCTGTAATAAACATATGTATAATTCACCCAGTGAATAAATTCTTACTGGAAAATCACTGATGCTTGTTTTGATAATTCATTTATAAATACACATAACATTTATATTCAGTTCACTTTTCACATACTTTACAGTCTTGTTATAGTAAAAAGTCACTTCACATTCCTTTATTCAGATCAGTGATCTGCACAAATCACATTAATATCAAACCTTTCATCATGACTGCTACTTGTTAAAAGAATCAGCACAATACACCATGACTGCCTGCACTAGACAGTTTGCTTCAACCAACATTATGTAACTGACTGTGCATCCATGAACTTTGTTTGCGAAAGGTCTTGCACTGTCCTAAAGTTGTTTGCACATAACTACATATAAATTATCAAGTACAGTCATTCATTTGTTCCTTTTTGTACCAAAATCACTTTTGCAAAGCCTTAATTCAAATGTTTAGCCAGTCATCATAACCTCATTTGTTCTGCTGAACCATTTTATACTGTTTTCTCATTCCTCTGCCTGGTTAGTCAGTCTGTTGCCTTGAACATTTTCCTACACCATGATTTGGCCCATACCTCTCAACTGTACAGATCTTTCAGAATGTCTAGGTTTTTGCCTCATATTTTTGGTCCAGTTTTCATAAAATTGTGGTTTTATAGCAAATCACTGGCAAATCATTAAATATTTAAGTCAGAAAATAATGACAGACATTTGAGTTTCAGACTTCACATCCTTCAGATGCTAATATAAAACCTGTTATCCTATCTACTTTCTAAGTTTGGAAGAGCAATATTTAAAAATTGTCCCTTTTTTGGACTTTTGTCCCCCATTATTTATGCCTTTGTCCAGATTTCTTGCTCTAAGTAGTTGAGAGGTATGAGCTGGTCTTGTTACTAGAGCATGACACCCAACCTAATGGACTACATTGCATGACTGCAATAATAACACATCAATCTGGACAGAAGTTATGAGTCTTTACCTGCTGCTCAGACTAACATAATAGTGCCTGATAAGTGAAGTATTTGCAGGAATTAATGCAAACATGAAGAAGAGAAGCCTTAGAGTTTAGAATAATGGTTAAGATGCTTACCTCACAGACACAAGGTGCAAAGTTTGATTCTCACCTTTGGGAAATTGGCTAGCCTGGTACTTACCTATGAATAAGAAGACTAGTAAGGGGCTTAAGTGGCCTTGAAAGTGTTAAGTGTCAGCATCTATAGGCCCTAGTTATGTATTGCCGCACCTAGCCACAGGGATGTGAATCACCAAAACTTATTACCACCTTTGCAGCATTGTGTGTGCTCTGGGCATTCACAGGAACAGTCTGAAAAGAGTGAGATGTATAACAAACTAGCAGCAAGCAGAAGACAGGATAAAAAAAAATCAGTGTGCAAATTGCTACTATATGTAGAACATGCAAAAAACCCAGTGCAAAATGCAAAATAAAATGCTCCTTAGTCCTGATAAAATGTTACCCAAATGAAAAAAACTAAGGTATTAAGCAGATCTAAGAAGATGGCGGCCCTCTGACATCTATGCCACTATTCAGTTATGTGCTGCCTGTAGCATGCATGCCCTTCCTATATGCCTAAAGGGCAGCTCTTGTTTAACATAGAATCTGAAAAGCTGGCCAAGTAAACTGTTGTGCAACACACAGCATGGAGCAGACACATGCAGCTCCTGGTATGTAAGCATGTCTTTTGTATGGATAATGCAGTGTTGCTGTTGCTCTGACTGCCATGAGTGAATTGACATATGCAAATAAAACATAAAGATATGTAAAGCAGTGACCAGATGCAAAACACAGTCCACATATTTTGGATTAATGAGTACATTTTGTATGGAGTATATAAGGGCAGATCAGATGATGAAGAGATAATGTTGGACAGAATTATTATAGCATGTTTGCCATTCTTGTTGAAAGACAGGTGTTGTGTTATATAACAAACAGTGGAATTTGCAAGAAGTATTGTAGAAAATGCAATGTTGTTGGTACTGACAGAAAGAGTTGGGGTATAAAAGAAAGAAGTGTAACTTACTATTGTGTGAAATACATAACTGTATAATTACATAAAAATATTGTGTTGTAAAACTTTTTTTTTCTTAATCAACCATCCCTGCATTTATTCATAAATGCCATAGTATCTTTTACATTCACTTGAGCTACCAGATGGGCCTTGGTTTCACATAAAGTGAAATACAGCACCCCTTAGAAGTGTAACACCCTCTCATTGTGCACTAAACTATCAGTCAGTATTAGGATATAAATCCAAGCCTCTTATGTGGGAATAAAACATATAACCTTCTCATCTTCCCAGCTTCAGAGGCAAGTGTGCTACCTTTTGAGCAGCTATGTGTTGCATGCATATGCATATGTGTGCTCCTGCTGTATGCCTTGACAGCACTTTGTGTCAGTCACTAGCACCATTGAGGATAAAAAGTATAGTTACTTAGAAGTAAATATTGACAAAAATATGATGGGGAAATCACACTTGCTCTGTGGCATGCAGCAATAAAGCTCAAAGTACGCCAACATTATGTGAGTTTCAGTAGTGATGCGAGTGCTAGAAGAACGGGGGAGTGGAAGCGAGTGACTTTTGCTGGCTTGTCCTCTCCAGGGGGAAGGAGAGGTGGTTATTCCTAGCAGGGAAGGCTTGCTATTGGACATTGATCGGGGTGACATCAGCTGGGTATCCCAATCCAGTGATGTGGATGTCAAAGACCGTGTGTTTGAAACTACAGACATATCAGGTGGAAGGCAACGGCTAACCTGTGGAGATGAGGTGCTGAGATCACCAGCTAGAGCAGGGATTAGGGCTTAACACTGTATCTGACTGAATTGGTGAAGACTTCCACGCAGATCCAGCAGCATGGCTCAAGGATTAGTAGCACCATACCATTTGGTGGGCCTTAAGGCTGCAGGGTGGGTTCAGTGGTGATATCGTTCAGGGCTGTTAATCAAGGCTGACTGTGGGGGGATACTGGTGAGCCATTTAGTGAGGTATTATGCTGCAGTAAATTATGACCCCCAGACAGCTGGGGTAAAGCATTTTTACTACTGTGTAGATAGCAACCCCTCCAAGGCAGCTCTCACCTTGTGAATAGGTGGAATTCCCAGCTAGGGAAACAAATCCAAAGCAGCACTCACCAAAAGACTGGATGGAATTCCTAGGGTGTTGAACAAGTGGGCTGTGTTCAGTTTGGGGAGAAGTTTGATGGCTAGCAAAATGCACTTAGGAAAATAAAAACACACAAGAGGAGGTGTATGGATAAAAAAATATACTGTATTCACCTTTCTTGAGTATAGTTAATAATAATGGATAACTGCTTTCTTCAGAAGGTCTTCTTCAGATTCTATACCTTTGTTTAAACCAGTAATACCACACTACAAGCATTTTAAAACATTAATTTACTGGTCAGTTGTTTTAGGGGAAGTCCTGTTATAACTGACATTGTAAATCTGTTGAAACCAGTTCAAGCCAAAAATGTCAAAGACAGCAAAGAATATACATTGAAAAGAATTAATTCATCTCTCACCTGGAGCCAGTTGTAAAAAAAGACAAACAAATGCTCAATCCAAATAAATCTGACCCATCAGATGTTCTTCCTAGTTAGGAGCATCCCAATGGGAATGAACCCAATTGTATAGTTAACAAAATCAATGGGAGTGTGTTTGAGTGCTTCTAGAGATGATCTGATAAGTGTATTCAGGTGATTGGAGAGGGATGAACAGAAACACAACCTCTTAATTGTATGAGGCTAATGGGACTTTGATTAAAGGTTACTGACAGTTTTGCCAACCAGTCAAGATTGAGCTAGAGCAAGGGTATCTGGAACAGGTTGCCAGAATGATCAGGCCATAGAGATTACTTTTGAGAAAATGCTGTACTTTCATGAGCCCTAGATCCAGATGTTTCATCAGATGCTTCGTCAGATCAAGGACATAGAAGGCACAATCCCCCTTGAGGATGTGCCAGTAAAGTCCTTGCCAGATTGGTAGGGTCTGGCTTCCCTTGTGCTGTCTGGTGGACTTCCAAAAGAAGGTATTCCAGGTTTGTGGCCTGGACCCTACAGACTGAAGGAATCTACTGAACTGGGAGTGTTGACCTGTCTTTTACTGCCTGAAGCCAAGGGCAGGTCTAATTTTGCCTAGAATATGATACTTCCTGTGTTCTGAGGACAGTGATTGCTACACATTAATTACTTCGGTTTTCAGAAATTGAAACAGTGTCTGTATGGTTATCATGTGACCCCCCCCCCCCCCACACACACACACAGATGCATTACACATGAGTAGATTGCAGACTGACTGCCTGACATGCCCAGAAAGATATTGGGATACATAGCACAGAGAGTGGATTTGAGATATGCTGATGCAACTCTTCCATTGTAGAGTCACTTGTAAGGCTGCATCTGGAAAAATTTGTGGAGTTTTTCACTCAGAAGTGTATATTTTCTTTTATACTACGTATCCAAAATATATAAGCAATATGTGCACACATTAGAATTTTAAAAAATAACAACTTACGGTGGATACCTACTCATAAATGTATGCAGCACTTTGAGCACAGTTACCATTTTGCTAGCCCATTTACATGATTGGTGTGACATCTGGACAGAAGAAGGATGACAAGGAGACATGGTGGTGGAATGAGGAAGTACAGGAGAGTATACAGAGAAAGAGGTTGGTGAAGAAGAAGTGGGATTGTCAGAGAGATGAAGAAAGTAGACAGGAGTATAAGGAGATCAGGTGCATAGCAAAACGAGAGGTGGCGAAGGCTAAGGATAAGGCATACGGAGAGTTGTGTGAAAGGTTGGACACTAAGGAGGGAGAAAAGCACCTGTACCAATTGTTTAGACAGAGGGACTGAGCTAGTAAAGATGTACAGCAGGTAAGGGTGATAAAGGATAATGATGGAAACATACTCACAAGCGAGCAGAGTGTGTTGAGCAGATGGAAAGAGTACTTTGAGGGGTTGATGAATGAAGAGAATGAGAGGGAGAAAAGGTTGGATGATGTGGAGATTGTGAATCATGAAGTACAATGGATTAGCAAGGAGGAATTAAGGATAGCTATGAAGAGGATGAAGAATGGAAAGGCTGTTGGGCCAGATGACATACCTGTGGAAGCATGGAGGTGTTTAGGTGAAATGGCAGTGGAGTTTTTAACCAGATTGTTTAATGAAATCTTGGAAAGTGAGAGGATGCCTGAGGAATGGAGAAAAAGTGTTTTGATACCGATTTTTAAGAATAAGGGTGATGTGCAGAGTTGTAGTAACTACAGAGGGATTAAATTGATCAGTCACAGCATGAAGTTATGGGAAAGAGTACTGGAAGCTAGGTTAAGAAGGGACGTGATGATTTCTGATCAGCAGTATAGTTTCATGCCAGGAAAGAGCACTACAGATGCGATGTTTGCTCTGACAGTGTTGATGAAGAAGTACAGAGAAGATCAGAAGGAGTTGCATTGTGTTTTTGTAGACTTAGAGAAAGCATATGACAGGGTGCCTAGAGAAGAGTTGTGGTATTGTATGAGGAAGTCGGGAGGGTCAGAGAAGTATGTAAGAGTGGTACAGGATATGTACGAGGGTAGTGTGATAGCGGTGAGGTCTGCGGTAGGAGTGATGGATACGTTTAAGGTGGAGGTGGGATTACATCAAGGATCAGCTCTGAGCCCTTTCTTATTTGCAATGGTGATGGACAGGTTGACAGATGAGATCAGACAGGAGTCCCGTGGTCTATGATGATTTCTGATCAGCAGTATGGTTTCATGCCAGGAAAGAGCACTACAGATGAGATCAGACAGGAATCCCTGTGGTCTATGATGTTTGCAGATGACATTGTGATCTGTAGTGAGAGTAGGGAACAGGTGGAGGAGACCCTGGAGAAATGGAGATATGCTCTAGAGAGAAGAGGAATGAAGGTCAGCAGGACTAAGACAGAATATATGTGTGTGAATGAGAGGGAGGATAGAGGAATGGTGAGGATGCAAGGAGTAGAGGTGGCGAAGGTGGATGAGTTTAAATATTTGGGATCAATAGTTCAGAGTAATGGTGAGTGTGGAAGAGAGGTGAAGAAGAGAGTACAGGCAGGATGGAGTGGGTGGAGAAGAGTGTCAGGAGTGATTTGTGACAGAGTACTAGTAAGAGTGAAAGGGAAGGTCTACAAGAGGGTAGTGAGACCAGCTAGGTTATATGGGTTGGAGACAGTGGCATTGACAAAAAGGCAGGAGTTAGAGCTGGATGTGGCAGAGTTAAAGATGTTAAGATTTGCACTGGGTGTGACGAGGGTGAACAGGATTAGGAATAAGTATATTAGAGGGTCGGCCCAGGTTGGAAGGTTTGGAGACAAAGCCAGAGAGGCAAAATTACGTTGGTCTGGATGTGCTGAGGAGGGATGCTGAGTATATTGGGAAAAAGATGCTAAGGATGAAGCTACCAGGTAACAGGAAAAGGGGAATGCCTAAGATAAGGTTTATGGATGTGGTGAGAGAGGACATGTAGGTGGTTGGTGTGACAGAGCAAGATGCAGAGGACAGGAAGAAATGGAAACAGATGATCCACTGTGGCGACCCCTAATGGGAATAGCTGAAAGAAGATGATGATTTAAATGGATTTTATTTAAGTTGTTTAAATTATGTAGTTTACTCTTATCACCCCAACTGTAATCTGTTTGATGTGCTAATCAGTATATATCATTCCTGTGTTAACATATATCCATTGATAAATACATTCTCTCATCCAACCATCCAATTTCCTCAAAGCATCTGGAGTCCTCCACCTGAGGTAGTTGCTCCCCATGACACCTGCAAAGAGCAAGCCCCTCTTTTCCATGAGAGAATTGTTACTGCTAATTTTCTTTCATCTGCTTTACTCATGGAAGCAAATTGCTGCAGTGCATATTGGAGGACACATCCATTTGAAGATACGAGAACAAAATATCTGAAAGACTGGATACTCTCCAAACCTTAGCTGCATCTTGATATTTGTCCATGAAAATCACAAACAAAAGGAGAGACATGATATACCCCAGCAAAAGTCCTATGATACAAACCACATTAAATGTTATTTTCAGATTTATTAATCTGTCCCCAACATTTGAACACCACTGAATCTCACTTCAAAAAGTTAATTGCCTAACCATCCCAGTTAGATCTACCTTATGTTACACACTCTTACTTCCAAAATATTACATGAACACTATGGGACTTTTCTTGGAACAGACTATATACTATGAAATTACAATATGTGCTAAAAATCCAATATAACAGTATCCTCATCATTGTTAGACCCACTTATAATCTTGTTGCTGATGGCAGAAGCTTACACAAAATCATAACTGTCAACTAGAACAATCTCTCTCAAAAAATCAGACAAATAACAGAATACATTTATTAAATAAATGTAAGATTGTCTAAAACAGTCTGTAACTACAAAGGCTAGTCTTTAATGTATTTATACCACATAATATGCATAATTCTGTACCTTTTCTCTTTCAGTAGATCAAATATGGCACCAAAAACTTTATAATTTTGTATGAAACGTATATAATAATAAAGATTTATTATGGAAAAAAAAAAGTTAGAATTAAGCAAAATGAAACAATTTTCTTAACACTGACTTTACTAGTATATAAAATGACTTCAAAAATGTAGTCTCTGCTGAAGGCCAAATCTTATAGTATACAAAAACACAAACTGTAAAATTCTGTTTAGAAGTTATTTGCAAAACATTTACATGTTTTTTTCCAAACATCTTTATTAAATTTTCAGATATGAAAAAAAAAAAAATATGGCACCAAAAACACCAAAAATGTAAATATGTCAATGTAATTCTACTTGCATCATTACTCAGTTTTTCCCTCTCCCCACCTCTCTTCATC
The DNA here is from genome assembly GCF_019279795.1 of Protopterus annectens. Lineage (NCBI taxonomy): Eukaryota > Metazoa > Chordata > Ceratodontiformes > Protopteridae > Protopterus > Protopterus annectens. Next base: position 946,607,693 of record NC_056727.1, read on the forward strand.
TATTTTTATATTTCTGTTTTCTGTCTTTATCCACCTATTTCTAGCCTTATTTGTATTGTCTTGTTTTATTCTGTCTGTCTGTTTTTATATTTTACTTCTCACAACTTGGATGTTTGATACATTGGAAGAAAGGCCTGAAAAGTCAAAATCACTTTATTCCCTAAATGCAATGCCAGACAAGTGAAGTGAGCCAATCTCTTTTTTTTTTTTTTTTTTTTTTTTGCTGGACCTTAAAAGTTCTCAGAACACCATGCATACATAGGAGCCTCCTTGAACCAATGGTGAATGATAGACTTAGTAGTTATTTGATCAGGCCTGAGGTCATATGTTCTGGGCACTTTTGATAGCAAGCTGGATCAAATAGTAAGGACAGTGGCTGAACAAACCAAAGAAGCCCGAACATGTAGGAAAAGTATCCTGGGAATGTCTAGCACCTGTGTGGTGAGTTCAACTCTCACATCTAGAAAAACTTTTCTCATACATCAAGGAAGATCAAAGGCATGAAGTCTGAATTGACCCCATGCAAGACCTGCAACACCTCAGTAGTTAAAATGCCAGCAAGGAGAAAGGCGGTCAGAGCTTATCATGTGGTAATCCTAAAATCTGCTGGTGGACAACAGCAGTGAGAGAACCTATCAAGTTAAAGAAACAAGCATTTACTGCAATGCTACTAGGGGCTTCTCTGTTTGACCAGTAGGCACCAACAGGCCAGAAAAGCAGCAGCCAGGGCCTCCATTGAAGCTAAGGCCTGCATGCAGAACAAATTTGATAAGACCATGGTTTCAAAGATGTTCTGGCAAACCATCCAGCAGCTTAGAATGGATGGGCAGAACATCACCCAGGCTGTTCACAGCAAGGGTGGGGATACACAGACCTCACAACTGGGGACATTGTTGGGAGATGGAAGAAACACTTTGAGGAACCCTGAGGAGGCAGTCCCAGAAACAATTAGTGACTGGATCCATTTCAGTGACTAAACAGCTCTGAAGTGACAAGGTTACAGGAGTGGATGAAACCTGACCAGAAGTGTTGAAGGTGCTGGATGTTGTTGGAGTATTTTCAGTGTTGCATCAAAAATAGGAAAAGTATGTGTCGACTGACAAACTGGAGTTATGGTCCCCATTTTTGAAAAGAAGGACATGATAGTGTTTTCCAGTCACAGCAGAGTCACACTCTACGACCTCCCTGAGAAAACCTATACCAAGGTGCTGGAATTAAGACTTCATCTGATATTGGAGTGGTCATGGAAGTGTGCCAATACTGTCTACATGGCTTGTAGAGCTTAACAACCCATACGACCAAGTAACCCAGTATGTCTTATGGAAAGTACCCAACAAATATGGGGCTCCATGGCTGCTGTTGTGCACCATTATGTCCCCTGTATTTGTAGAGTATGAGTTATATGTACATTGTAGGTGCTAAGTCATATAAGTTCAAGGTGAGTATAGAAATTCACTGAAGGTTTGCCTTACTCCACTGTCATCCTCAGTACAGAAAACCCACAAAAACTGAGATGTGACATATAAACATTGCTCAATAACCTCTTAGACTGGTTGCAACAAAGTAATTTGGTTTGCAGTGAATAAAAAGTCTTCTCCCATTTGGAAAACTTATAAAAGACAGTCAAAACTCAAGCAGTTCTATAAATCCAAATGGCTAAACATGGAATTATGGACACAACAGTTCCACACTGGAAATGCCTTTGATTTATAATCAATTGCAACATGCTTTTTTGACAGGCATGTACAAAATTATATAAAAGACATTTATTTGGGGCATACCCAGTTCATAGCTAAAATTAGCTGCAACTTTATTTTTCCCTAAATGTTTGTATGGATCAGTAGATAGTAGCCCTAAAAAGTGCTGTAACTAAAATAACAACAGGTTACCAATGGAATGCAAAATGTTTCAAGGGATTCCACCCGATACACACCATTGTAAGTTACTAAATACCATAAACTGGTTGTCTTTTCAAAATAATGTCAACTATTCCCACTTTACCTTTACTGTCTTTGGCTATTCTAGTTAATTATTTCACTCAAACTCATGCTCAGCATTTGGTAGCAAGCTGTCTTTGTATAATATAAGTAGAGAAGTTAAGTTCACAAATCAAAAAGTACCAAAATAGGTGTTACCGCTCCTAATAATTTTCTTACACCATCTGGAATGAATTACTATTTTTCATAACTCCTGCTCTCACAATAAACACATTCAAAACATAATGTAAAACACACTTAAATTCCCCACTGTATTGCAACGGTGAAGTCACTTAATTTCATATTGTTATTCCATTACAAGTGCTACTTTTTTGGCAGAATATTAATAAGTCTATCAGCTCTCTTGACCCACTGATTTTAACTATAGAGTAAAGGTTTATTTAGATTTTATGATAGTTACAAGGTCATAGCAACTGCAAAAGAACCACTGTATACTGTGGCACAAATTGCTCGTAAAGAGCCACAACATTTATTTCATTTGCTTCTCCAAGATGAAACTCCTGCTTACTACAGAACCTCTCTCTATATATAATTAAATAGATAGGTAAATAGATATTTTTGTTTATGTCTAAAATATTGCTTGCTCTCATCTTTATATACACTTTACATACTTCTTATTAGCTACTGCATTGCAATGCATCTCATTTAGCATTCCATATTTACCTATAAGTAGAATTTACTTTCTCTGTCAATTACAATACATTATGCATTTATCTATTTGTTTGTTTATCTATTTATTTATTCATTCATTCAGTTTTGTAATCGTGATAGATTACTGTGGTGTGCTTTATTTCAGCTATTCTTAGCTTTGTAAAGTTAATTTCTGCTGTGGTGGGGTCCTCTTTTGATTCCTTCTGAAAATGGGCTTATTGAGGGTTACTGGACTAACAAGTATAAACAAACAAATACACTGGGATAGCAGAAGAAGTGATAAAATGGGCACAGTGCCTTGGAATGCTTGGAACAAAAGTGAAAGGATGAATCCAGTGCATGCTGTGTCCCACTGGGACTGGATAAGTCTACTATGGAAGAAGATAAGGTCATGATGGAAGGAATGGAAGAATGAGATGATGGCCTTAAGCCCGTAAGAAAAGCAGTAATCACTGATAAATGGCTGCTGTGTATAAATCTCCGAATGTAGGAAAGAAGAAGGATTATTTATTCAGCGGTGGCATTACAAGATGGAAAAAATAGGAACAGAACCCTTGCAATGAGAGACCCTGAACTTCCAGCATTGACCTAGGAGGTGTGTATATCTAGCATAGGGAGGAAGAGGAAGTTGCTAAAAGCTCTTGTAGGAGCTTGACCCTAGCAGAATGTGAAGAAGACAATAAGAAAAGCAGACATACCTGACTTAATTTAAAATACTGCAGACCAGGTACCATGAGCAGAGGTGAGAGAACCACTGGAAGCAGAGGTCATGCCACTGGAAGATTCATAAGTCCTAGATTATTACTGTAAAGTGTCACAAAGACAGAGGTTTGGGACTATGTGATGGAAGAGCAAGACTAATACAGTGCTCATGAATGGAAGAATTAGCCTCCAGTAATTAATGCAGGTGTGTGGAGAGGAGGGTAGCTGGGATTCACTGCAGAAGCATATGCTTTGGATGGCAAGATCCAAGGAATGCACACATGTTTGGAAAGATTGCACTAAAGAAAACAGGAGAGAAGTTATTTGGGGTAATTTTCTCCACAATGCTGAATCATGCAGGCAATATGAAAGGACACAGGATTATCCCCTGCACTGTTTGGAGGAGGCAAAAGGGAGGTGCTGCAGTTGTACTCTCATCCATGCAGCCTGATAATGTTACTTCCCCAGCACTGTGTCCATTTTATGTAACCATACAAAAAAGGGAAGTGTGGTCTAGAAGAAAGCATGCGAGGGGCAGCTAGTGAAATGGTAAGAGAGGATTTGAAAGACTGTGGTGCCATAAGAGACTTGAACAACTCAACACACAGACACAGACACAGAAAGAGAACACTAACACGAAGTCTGATTTGAACACATCTCAGTTTTAGTGGGCAAGTTGGGGGTACAGCTGGACAGTAAAGAGAGTGAAAGAGCATTGAGATGTCTGGTATATGACCAGAAGATTATTTAAAGATGACTAGTAGAAATACTGTTTTACTAAAAGGGTGATAACGTTTTGAAGTGGATTGTCAGACCAAGAGCAGAGTGTAGGAGATCACCCCATGAATTTAAAGGCTGCATCAAACAGTTAGAAGAAGGGATGCAATAGAAGAAGTAAAAGGGAAGATGAGATGTATAAAAAATACCCGCAGCACTTGGGAAAATATAACAGACCACCTGTGTTCTTCCATCTACATATTCATGAATATATTCATGTGCTTATACATAGTATCATTTTCATCCATCTGCATATTTGTAAGTTTATATGTTAATACATGATATTTTAGCTTCAGAATGCCTGGCTCTCTAATTCTCGGTTGGGGTATCTCCTGTGCACAATCTGCATGCCCTTCTTGTGTCTGCGTGGATTTTCTTTGAGGAGTCCAGTTTTCTCCCATATCCCAATGATATTTTGTAGATGAATTACTGATCCCACAAATTGTCCACTGTTTTGTGTGTGTGTGTGTGTGTGTGTGTGTGTGTGTGTGTGTGTGTGTGTGTGTGTGTGTGTGTGTGTGTGTGTGTGTGTGTGTGTGTGTGTGTATGTGTGTCTGTGTATGTGTATGTGTGTGTGTGTGTGTGTTCATGTATCCCCTGATAGCCTGGTTTCCTATCAGTGATTATTTTTCTGCCTTGTACACCCCAAAACAGATAAAGTGGTTAAATGGGGAAGTAATGAATGATATTGTTTTATATATTTGCATGTAATTTGTATCAAGTTTTGTGCTTGGAAAGATGTGTTTTAGCAATATATAGATGGGAGGATTACTGCGAGACGCCTTGTGTCATTGTCTTGGAAATATAAAACTAAGATGCAAAGGCAAGCCAGGTGAATAAGGCAGTTCTTTTTGTTAGGGTTGGAAACGTGCAAGGATCTACTAGTTGAAAACGTGCAAGGATCTACTCTGCACTCCGCCCCACTGATCAGTGATTTCAATGTAATACAGTAGTGTTAAGGAGGGTGCAGAAAACCATTACAGGTCTCACTTACCTCATCACATTTTTTTCATTTTTTGACCAAAGTGCAGATTCCTCTGGTCCTCAGTCTCTTTCACTGTCTCCCTCTATGATCCGTGTCTACCACATGCAGGTCTCACTTACCTCATCACATTTTTTTCATTTTTTGACCAAAGTGCAGATTCCTCTGGTCCTCAGTCTCTTTCACTGTCTCCCTCTATGATCCGTGTCTACCACATGTGTTTACAGATATCTCTTCTAATGTGCAGGTATACAGTTTCACTCAGTTTAATTTTGCCAAGTCTTTTGGATTTCTAATGCCATGATGGGAAAGGACCCCATCCCTAAGTCAAAGTATAATTAAAGCTCATGAAATTAGTATTGTTTTAGTCTTTGATGTTAGCCAAATGTGCTCTTCACAGTACCTGTAATGTGTCCAGAAATGACTGCTTCTGCAATTCATATGGAGTTGCATGTACTGGTAGCATGTCTAAATATGACTGCAAATTCTTTTTTTAATTCGATCCATTGCTCCTACTACTATTGGAACTAGGTCTCTTTCTTCCACATTGCCCTCATTTCTGCCTGCAAATCCTGGTATTTATGACTTTGTGTCTGTCTGTATGAAAGGCACTGTAATCACAAGATGTAGCAAGTTCCATGATCAATGCTACTTTTGTATTTTTTAATGGACTACTGTATATATTTTTTTCACATCTATTTTTTAATTGTCGATAATGGGTGATCTCTTGTGATGTACACTTCATCATTCTCTGTAATGCTTTCTAATTCATGTTTCCAATGCTTCTCAACTACTTGTATATTGTAGTGTTTGCACAGTCCCCAATGCAACAGTCTTGCCACATTATTGTGCCTGTCAGTGTATATAGGCCCTCTGCCCCTGAGTATGTCATACCCAGCAACAATGTGTGCAACCATTTCCAATTCTTTTTACAAAACTTACATTTGTCTGTTCACCCACAGTGGTCGCTGTAAGCAGCTTTAAGACTTATTTTCCGTATGACGATTTAACCTTGGGTATAGCTGATGGTATCACAGTGAAAGTATAATGCCAAGTTAAGATCCTGCATCTTATGAAAGGCTACTAATACCTATTAAAGCACTCAGTAATGTGCAGGAAATTAGAATGAAAGAAGTGAAACTTATGATACAAATGGTATCACACATGGTTAACTACTTCCCGTCAAATAAGTCTCAGAACTGGCATTTAACAGTGTTAAAATTTTACTCCGTTTTTTATCTCTGAGCCTAAAGTCTTATGGAATGATTTTTGAATATACCAGTTTGATTTTATGTGACAATATTTCTCTCGGCTTTGTGCTTTATTATTTTTTGTTTGCTACCAGACGACTTTAAAAATGCATTGTTTGCAATCACTGATTACCTATAAGGAATGCAGTTTCTAATTCTTTGCTTCCTTTTTAAGTACTTTATTTATGTTAGGAATGATATGCAGGAAAAATATGTATTTCTGAACATCAGGTTACAGACTGCATTCATTAGTTAACATTAAGCATTTTAATTAAATGGAAACCAGGACCACCATTGTGAGAAGCCCCCGTCTGTAATTACAGTGGCATTTAGTGAAGCATGCCAAGTTGGTATGAAGCCAGGAGTGCATTACATGACAAGTTGTAGCTACACAACCCAGAGCCATACTTAATAACTGATGGTATTTACAATAGTCTTTTCATACTCACCCCTCTCTTTTTAATGAACGCTCTGATTTGAGTTATAAATAGAATTTCTCTGAGGCTGCATAAGGTTTCCATGGGGCCAATATAAAAATACATTAACACAGGGAAACAAACAATAACTCAGGCCTGAAGGACAGTGGTTTTGTGCAACAGTAATAGTGTTGCTATAGCAGCACATATAGCCAAGACAGGGAAGACATAAGGCCTACCTTTGTACATCTGTTAACTGCAAAAATGAAGTAAGTGCTTCATTTTAGCTTGTCCAATATGAAAAGTAAAGTATAGCAGAATATGGTAATAGGATGTGCAGCTAAATTTACACACACACACAAACACACACATACACGCACACACACACACGTGCGCAACGTGCACGCGTACACACACACTCACACACACACACAGACACACACACACACACAAAACACACACGTGCACGCATACACACACACACACACACACACACACACACACACACACACACACACACACACACATGGAACTGCAGTCCTTTATTTAGCCACGTGTAATAACAAATTCTAGGTCCTTATCTGAATAATGATACCTCCAGCATTTGCTAAACATAAAATAAGAAGACAGTTTTTTTTTTAAATTAGGTTCAAATTTGTGAAATTTGCATCCACTTGTACAGTACAAATGTAAAGAAGGTCATTGCTCTCACAAATTGCAAACAACAATTTCATTATTAAAGTCGCATCTTGTAAACCATATAGAAAAAAGGTATAAAACTTATGCCGGCATATCCACATACTCACAACTTGGTATTCGTTCTGAGTTTTAACAGCAGTTTAACATACTATGCGAATGTTACCATTTGAGCCTAGTTAGTGTCTTGAAGTTCATAGATGAAAATTCCATTTTTTATTATTTCATTTTTGGTTGGGAAGATCCTTTTTAGGGGGTACAAGAGGAAGTATTATTATTAAGTGGGGGGATTTGGACAGGACTCAAAGTACATTTCTCTGGTATTTTTATTAGGATGGAATGGAGAGCACCAAAAGCTATTGTTATCCCTCTAAGAAAATTTGAAATGGTATAAAAGAGAGCAACACTAAAATCATTAATGTTTTATTATGTAAACAGACTGCTTGTAGAAGATGTTTTGGTTTAAGACACTCAGAAATGAGTTACATGGACTGATGAGAAATAAGAAAGTCAGTGGAGCTGCAGTTATTCTGAAGAGTCTGGGAAAGGAGAAATTAACAGATGGACGAGAGGAGATGAGATGAAGGCATTCGTTTGGATGAAATGATGAGATCAGATGAGATTAAATGAGAAAGGAGTGACTGACAGAAGGAAAGAATGACTAAGCCAGTGTGGTAGGTGTACCAAAAATCCATGCAAGGAACAGTGGAAATAAAATCAGATGGGGTGAGTGTTACAGCCAGATGTTAAAATTCAAAGAATGGTCAGCAGACATTAGTTAGCAATCCTGAAAGAATGTACTCTGGTTTATACTAAGTATCCAGATCAGGGTCTCCAGGAATCATAATGTTAAATAGGTGATGATATGCACAATAAAAAGGATGCAGATTCAGATGTCAAAACAATTTGTCCACAATCTATGGCAGAAGCTCTGAAACAAGAGTAAATGCAGCCCATATGAGGTATAGCTTTGAACTAGACACTTTATCAGAATGGAAACATGTCTAAGGATATTTAGTGGAGCTGTAAGATTTTAAAGCTTATTAACTTGTTTGTCTGTATCATGAAAATTCAGAGAATTCATTTGATATTTTCAGGACTGCTGAGTAGCCAGATACCTTTTGGAATTCATGCAACAAAATATAAGTATATGGAACCACTGGGCTGGTTCTTAATTCAGACTTATTTTAAGGTTGTTAAAATATTACAATATTTTTAATGAAAATATAAATGAACTGATTTGCTGGCTCAAGCTAACTTTACTGGATGAGTTTAAGGCATGTGAATATGTATAATAATGATTCATTGACATTATACATTAAATATGAAAATATAAAACACCAGCAGAACTTTGTTTGCAGAGTGGCAAAGTCCTATTCTATGAGGAACAATCAGAAGCATGTGTTAAATGTGATGAACACTGGGAGGTAAGATATCTGAGCATGGGTTACATAAAACAGTAAGATTAAATTTATTTTGTGTGGGCAGTTGGGGTATGCTAAAAATGATTGTCAAAACAGCATCACTCTTTTTATCAGTTGTCAGGGGTAGGCAAAAAGATCCTTCGCCATGAGGATGTGGCAAGACCAAGGCCAACTTAATGAAGGCAGAGGGCTAAGCAAGGGAAAGTGAAGGGGGAAGGGAAATGAAGGATGAAAGAAGGAGCAGTGTGGAATGAAGGAAAAATTAGGTCCATGAATAAATCAACATCCTAATAAAAAGTAAAATAAATAAATAAAGGTTAAAAGAAATCATAAAGCCACAGATAAGAATAGGAATTAATCTCACTTTTTTAGGAATACAGCATGAAGGGACAAAAATCAGGAAAAAATCCAAAGAGATGACTGATGAAAGGGATGGGGCAGTGTGGAAGTTGTGCAAAGGAGAGCATAGGATAATCTTTAAGGTCAAGTGAGGAAAAAGTAATTTAATAGGGGAAAAAGGCAACATGGCTCTATTGTACAATGAATCTTGTTATATAAGAAGTCTGGCTGAGGACAACAGGAGAGTATGAGATCATTTTTCCTGGAAACTAAAATTTCAGCATAAAATCTATATAAGATGCACATTTGGGCTATTATAGTCTATGGAAAAAAAGCAATCTAGAAGTAAATGGCAAACAAGAGAGTATTAATGTGAAAAGAATGCAATTAGTGTTAGGCATTTGACTAGCACAGGTGGCTAGGTTAAATGCATTTTGGAAGTTCAAAGGGGAGCATCCAGATAATGAAATTTAGATGGATGAATGCAATTGTTATGTGCATTAATATGTATGGTGCCAACACAAAGTTGTGCAATGTGAAACAGTTACATCTAGCTAAGGGGATGGTTAAATACTGAAAGAAAGGTGACATGAATGTAATCAATTAATTCCCTGAAGTATCAACAAGGTTTATAATGATGAAAATGTACTAATAAATAGGATTCTCACAAGATAGTGGGAGCAAACAGAAAAATCTAATGTACTTTCGTGTCATGCAGTCAAGTATCTTGTGCAGATTTGCATTACATCTGTGTTTTTTTGTTCTCCAAAACAAGAAGTTGGTTGAGTTTTCTTTGCAGATCATCCTGTGTATAAGATACTTTTAGCAGGATCTAATGAAAAAGGATGACAGGGTACAAGTATAAACAATTCCTGCATGGCAGAGGAGGGATAGTTAGTTTAATCAGAAGGCTAAAGTTTTCTACATACAGACATTCTCTGTTAGATGTCAATAAATAATGGGTTCTTAAAAATATTTGAGTTAAGGGTTTGGCCAAGATGGTGAGCAGTTAACAGCACTGTTTTTGTTTTAGCTCTGCTTCCTTTTAACGTCTGACAGGATTTTTACTAAAAAACTCAGCGAGAACATTTCAAAACTTGATGGCTTTATAGTTGAACATCTGCTGAAAGATTTATTGCAAAAATAACAACTTCAAAATCCTTTTAATTGCGTTTTCCTGTCAAGAAAACTAGAAAGAACTAATTGTCTCATAATGAGCCACTATAAGCCCAGTGCACAGGAGACTACAATGAAAAAAGACATACAGGTTATACTATGTAATATCAATGAGTTGTCTGTAAAGATAAATAAATTAGAAAGCAAAATGGACAGTTTTAAAGAAATATAAAAAAAAAGTTGAAGTGCTGAGTGAGTCTCTTAAACAACAATCATCACAAATCTCAAGTAGAGAAGAGGCAATGTCTGATTTTTGATGGAAGATTACTTGAAAAAGAGAACAACACTGAATTTCTTCTGAAATAAAATAACTTATTCTGGGAAAAACATATAAGACTTAGAAAACTGATTTAGAAGGAATAACATGAGAATTTACAGGATTCCTGAAAAAGAAGAGGGAGACTTCCTTAATAACTGGCTGCCTAAAAGTTTGAACCTTCCTGAAGCTTTTTCCTTTGGCATCAAAAGGGCATATAGATCACTTTACAACTCATCTTCAAAAAAAACACCTTCACCAAGGTCAGTGATCATAAGCTTTTTCTCAAGTCAAGATAAGGATTTAGTCTTAAAAGCCGCATGGACTAAAAATCCAGTTAAAATAAAAGAAAATACTATAAGATTTGATAATGACTATTCAATGTTTGTGATGTGAAAGAGAAAAGCATGTATGCCACTTGTTAAAAGCTTGAAGAAAAACAATATTAAAGCACAAATCTTGTTTCCAACAAAAATAAGGATTTGCTTTCCAGAAAAAAAGAAGATTTTTAACATCTTGGAAGATGCAATGGACTTTATGCAGAAAAAATAAAATCCTAGAAAAAAACAGAAGAAATGGACTGGAATCTATCAACTTCTTTGAAGAGAAATGCAACAAGAGATGATTGGTTAATTAAAGACAAAAACAGTAAAAAACTAAAGGGCAAATGAAAATCAATGTATTTTGTGGTTATGAATTCTTATTAATTTAAATAAGTGTTTGATTAGTTATGAACAGGTGCTGAATATTACTTTTTACAAGGTAAATAATTTCTTTTTTCTTTCCCTACTGCAAATGATTACTAGTTCCATTTTTAAAATGTTAGTGTGATTCTTTTAACTGTATATGAAATTAAAACCACTTATTTTCATTTAAAGTTTAAAAGGTTAAACTATTAATTTTATTAAAAGTTAATCATTACTATGATGAAACTTATGTAAAGTAACACACTTTCTGATATCTTGGCATAGTTGAGTAATGTACTATTAGATATAATACAAGGTGCAACAAATGACACTAAAGAGGGATGTTAACTTACATTCTGAGTTCTTAAAATGGTCCAGTAGTAAAAACCAGCTTGAAACAACTTAGAGTCATGAGCACTTTTGTGATGCTGTAGGAGTTCTGAAAATTCTAAGAACTGTCCAGGTTATGTCTTCCTGTCTATAAGTAAATAATCATAATATTTTGAATCATATGCTAATATGTTAAGGAATACACATCAGATAATAAGCAAAAGACAGTGAATTACATTTTAAACCACTGTTAGTTATTACATAATTCTGAATGCTTGCTACTGAAATATACTTTACATGCAACAGCACCCAGGAAAGTTATACTATGTTATAAACAAAGTATAAAAAATATATTTTCTTACATATATAAAATTTATTATTGCAATGTTATCAAATAATTAGAGTAACATTTATACATTTACAAGTTAAACCTGGATCACACATAACTGTCATTCTTTTAATGCAAGTTTATATGCTATGTCTCCTTAAAACATGACAGTCTGCTTTATATTAAGCATTTGCTATAAATATTGCTTACTGAATCATTAAATGTTATTTCTTTAAATACAATAGCTTTTTTGAGGTTAACCTACTTTGACATTTTTTTTTTGTTGTTGTTTTTTTTTTTTTTTTTTTTGTTAGTGGTTTGGAAGGATTTGGAGGATTTGTGTGTGGTATGGAAGTGGCTTGGATTTACTTGTGGACATTTTTGTGTGGATTGTGGCTGGTGAACTGTTCATTTGCAAGCCCTTGTCATGAGAACCAGCCTGAAGCAGCTTAATTAGAGTCATGAGCACTTTTGTCATACTGCAGGAGTTCTGAAAATTCTAAGAACTGTCCAGGTTACTTCTTTTTGTCTAAATGTAAATAATCATAGTATTATAAATCATATGCTAACATGTCAATAAATACAAGTTAGATAATAAGCAAAAGACAGTGAATTATATTCTAAATCACTACCAGTTATTAAATAGTTCTAAATGCTTGCAGTATACCAAAAGGATAGTTTATATACTAGCCCATGGAAAGGCACTTCTGATAAAAAAATAGGATTGTGTTTCTCTGTTGTTGTCTCTTTTTAATGATAACAAAACTTAATATCGCAGAACAATTTATTATGGAAAGTTTGAATCTTAAAAGGGAAGATTTTTCAGATGTTTGTTCAGATACTATTATACATAATATTTAAGGAAAAAATAGGACTGATTCTAACAGTGGTACTAGATTAAAGAGTATTAAATATATAAGTGTAAATATAAATGCTGTATTATATGATATTCTACACGAGGACTATAGCTAAAATATAAAACCTAGGAATATAGTACTAGCACAGGACATAGTATACAAACACAATTTAATACATCACAGGAGATTACCAGCATACATTATTAAAATAAAATGATGCAAGGATTGCTATGTTAAAGAGATCAAACATTTCTTACAAATAAATATGAATGGTGAAGTATCTGACATTGTCCTGTGAGATTCACTAAAGGCTTACTTAAATGAAAGAGTTGCAAGTTCTTATATTACTAAAATACAAGAATCGGACAAAGAATTGAACACACTGCAGGCCAAAATAGAGATACTAAAGTTAAATCTAAAAAACAAATGACATTATCTGTCAGTCTGAACTTAAAAACTTAAATACAGAATATGTTGAAATTGTAAATCATAAAGCTTCAATAAACCTGGAAAAATGTAAACTTCAGGCATATTCAGTAAATCCTTTAAGCTTACACAAACTTGATCTTGGATGAAATATAAATAAACTAAATCATATCAAAGAAATTATAACACATATAAATAATGAAAAAGAAAGAATAACAGGTATTAAAGATATTCTTGAAGGCTTTAAAGTATTTTATGAAATAATAATAATAATAATGCAATTAACCTAAATAATGATGATATAGCTGAAACTTTTCTAAGGGAAAATATAAATAAAATAGCAAGTGAATAAATAAAAACAATTAATAGACCATTAACATTAACAGAATTAAAAGATCAAATAAAAAAAAAGTTAAAAAAAATAAGGCACTAGGCTTAGATGGCCTTATACCAGAACTATATAAAATACTTGATATCAGCACAAATGCCTTCCAAAGATGTGACCTCTAAGTAAAAGGTTATTATCAATATCATTATTAATCATAGAACTATGAACCCAAATGGCATGAACTTCGAAGTTAATCTTAATATTTAAAAGTTTTCAGTGGTAATTTTGTTTGACATATGTGTAGGATATGCACTGTCTTTTTAAATGGTTGGTGGGGAATCGTGTGGTACATTCCTAATTATTTAATTGATTGTCAATTAAGTCATTTCACTTGTATAAATTTTGACTGCTTTGTTAATGCAAAATGTTCCCTGAAGGCCTGTGGCTGAGGTACCAGAATCATTAAAAATGTTTTCTGCAGTCTATCCACTGTTGGCTCAGTGTGTTTTTACTTAGAGGTCACTTCTTCGAAAGGTGTTTGTGTTTGTGCTGATATCATGTCTTTGGAAGGAGTTGCAGAGATTCCTGGAGTGTTTGATACCCAGGTGGATCTTGAGAGGTTCACTTTCAATGATTTGTGGAAGGAGAGGAATAAGAAATTTACCTTAAGCGACCCGTGGACTTTGGGTAATGAAAATACGTCCTTTGTTAAATATGAACAAATGGAGAAAATTCTGATAAAAGAAGTTAACACTTTTCTATGACATCAGGCTGTTGGAGAAGTATGCTAGCCTCAATATTACACCCAGGGGGCTAAGAGTGGATCGTTTGCCAGCATTTGAATTTTTGGATGATGAATCAGATTTTTTTGAGGAATGGAAGAATGTGTCACTTCAATGTACTCTGGATTGGTTAAGAATCCTGATTAAATGTAATATGAGAGCTCACAACAAGATTTGTAGCAATATTTTACAATTACAAGAATCCCTTGTTAATGAAACATCTGAAGTAGCCTTTGCTAACAACATGAGGGATATCAAAGTTTGCGTTGCCAAAGTGGAAGCTGATGTCATTGAGCGTAAGAAAAAGAAGCTTGCTTGAGACATTAATGATGAGGAAAGCAGTCTAATTTTCTCTTGGCAACGCAAACCAAGAAAGGGGCATGACCGATCAAGTACCAGGGGTAGCAAATCATGTTCATCGCGAGATTCCTCTGTTTCTTCCACTGAAACACCTGTGAGTAGCTGGAAAAGCATATCGTTTGAGGATCTTAATATAGAAGGCAGGCTGCAAATAGGATAGACTTCTTCAGACTGGCAAATGAGCCCTGTTCAAGGAAAGGGCCAGGGCAAAAAAAAAAAAAAAACAGGGAAAGGGAAGAAAGAACTAGGTTTTTTTGTTGGAGTCATGGAAAAACTATAATGACAGTTATTGAACATTGAACTGTAATGGTGCATATTTCAATAGTGTTGCTAAATGTTGCACAGTCAGAAGTGGTTAATCAATCGAACATAGTAAATCTGACTGACTTAGTGCTCAGTGATGAGGCTAAGAATGTTTTTTTAAAAGGGACTAAATTCGTTCCAACTCATTTTCCTTCATTAGCTGACCTTTTGTTGGAAATTGAAAGTTTTTGCAGAAAATTGCATTTAAATATGTTTTTTATGAATAAAGATGCTAACAATGAAAGGAATGTTATGGTTGATGATGAAGAGGAAAATTCTCTTTTAGATCTGTCCATTTATGAAAATCCTATCTTTGATATTTATGATGATCATGATGCATGTTTTAACAATGGTAATAGTACTGAATTTGAGTATGCAACTGGTTATGGGAGATTGTACCCAAGGTGCCTCATGTCAGCACTTTTGTTCCCCCCCAAATTATCAACGGTGATTAACACTTTTGAATTGGTGCTTTGTAAGCAAGTGGAGGTGGAATTTACAAAGTTTATGAAAAAAACAAGCATTTCAATCTGAGTAGGGAGGAATGGATAGCGCTGAATGAACAGTGTATATTAAATGACAAATATGTATTTACTCAAGCTGATAAAGGGGGAAATTGGGTGGTTATGTTTAGGAATGACTAGAATAAAATGGCCAGGGATTTACTGTCTGATAACAATGTTTATCAGAAGCTTGCTGCCAGTTCATTGAATGAATTCAACCCCTTGTTATTAGATATTTTAGAGAGAGGAGAGTGACTGGGTTTTTTTACTTCTTCTGATGTAAGGAGGTTATACATCAAATATCCAAAAAATGCCAAGTTTTTTGTTGTCCCTAAGATTCATAAGAATTTGCAAAGGCCCCCAGGGAGACCTATAGTATCTGGTGCAGGGGCCTATTTACAAAATGTGGGCATATTTTTGGATTCCCAGTTAAAAATTCATCTTTCAAGGGTACCCTCTCATTTTAGAAATACCAAGGAGTTGTTGGACTGTGTGGGGGATATTAAATGGCAGGAGGATTTTTATTGGGCCTGTGTAGATATTAAGTCATTATATACTAACATCAACACCAGATGGAGTTGGAGGCAGTGAGTAAGATGTTATGTGAAGGGCCTCACACTACCTTCATCATTCGGTTATTGGAATTTTCCCTTACACACAATTATTTTGCTTTTGATAATGAACATTTTTTGCAGAAAGAAGGCACAGCTATGGGTGCATCATTTGCTCCTTGTTATGTGATTTTGTTCATGGCACATTTTGAAAACTTATTTATTCTACTGAATTTTTTTTTTGAGGAAAGTCATTTTGTACAAATGAACACAGATGATTTAATTTTTTTATGTAAGGGTGATTTAAATGAATTTGATGTGTTCATGGGGGAGTTGGGTAGCAATCCCTGTGGTTTGGAATTTATATACAGAACACACAGATATGATATGCATTTTCTTGATGCTGAACTATATGTTGGTTTTGATAGTAAGATACAGTTTAAACCAGTTTATAAGGTCTCTGCTGTGAACAATTTTTTGCATGCTAGTAGCTTACATCTACCACATCTGATCAAGTCATTACCATATGGGGAGTTCAAACGCACCTATAATAACACTTCTGATGGATCCCAGTTGCTGTTGGAGTTCAATAAAGTTAGATGCAAGTTATTAGAGAGGGGATACCCTTTGAACTTCATTTCTGAGGCTGAGGACAAGGTTAAGGGGGTGAAAAGTATTTTTTTTTTGGTGCAGATTCCTTTTATGGAATGGGTAAGAAGAGTGTTGGTGTTAAACAAGGTAAGGTTAGTAGATGTCCTGCTGTTTGGGGAGATGCCTTCTTTTTTGTTAACAGATTGTCCTCCTGTTCTCCCATTCTTAGAGATGTAGTTATCAATTTATTAGTGGGGATGACACCCTGTGTGGATATTTTCCTGATAGAGTAACCATCTCTTATAGGAGGTTTTTCAATTTCATAGGATTCATTCATAGGATTCATAGGTTAGTACTAGGCTAACTGCCCTTGCGAGCTATTGTAAGCCTAGCCAATTATCCCTTGTGAGACTCAAACCCTGCACCTTGTGTTTGTAAGGCAAACACCTTAACCATTAGGCCACCTTCCCAGCTTAAAGGAGCTATTGAGTTTAAGAAAAGGGAGAAAGGAAAATGGGGAGGTAGGTTCTTTTCCTTGTGGCAAGTGCAAAGTTTGTAGCAGTATAAAGAATTTAAATGGTACAGATATTAATGGAAAAAAGTACAGGGCAGATGACCATTTTGACTGTGGATCATATGGGTTAGTATACATTTTGGGTTCTGGTTGCTCTCCCCCCAAGTGGTATGTAGGATCGACTAAAATAATAGTACAATTGAGAATATTAGAACATCTCTGAGATATAAGTAATGTAAGATGGGATAGTCCAGTTGCTCAACAAGATCAATAGCAAGTTCTTCTTTACCATGGAATAATGATTAATGCTTATTAAGATGGTAGTTCTCCCTAAATATTGTTTGTCTTACAATCTTTAGTACTATTTCCACCAAAAAAATCAATGAAGAAGATAAATAATATTCTACTTAAATTTTTTTTGCATCCTATTAAACCAAGAGTTTCTTTTGATTGGCACAGAAGAGGTTGGGATAATGGTGGAATAGGATTCCCTGATATTCAATTATATGCTACTTCAACAATTGTAAAAGTTATAGAGGTGTGGATAAATTCATCTTATAATTCAAAAGGGAAACAAATGCATCAAAAAATATTATTAGTAAATAATTATATCACACCCAGTCATAAACAAATAGTCCCTAATAGTATTATCTGGTTATTAAAATATTTTTTCCGTAAATGGAATGACACCCTCTTTTCAAATTCCCTATTTAAATAACATAATTTCCTCTTTCCAAATGTTCACATACTCTAAACTTTGTAGTAAATACTTAATATTTTCTGTGTTTCCAATTACATATATAAATGACTGCTTAGAAACTCATAACGTCAACAAAAATGCTAGTCTTGAAACAACAAAGTAACTTAATTTATTGGTATCAGTTCTTAAATGGTACCGATATATATATATATATATATATATATATATATATATATATATATATATATATATATATATATATATATAGGATCCATACAGATGTTCGACTGCATCTTTCACAGAATCCCAATTTGGTGAGCATACTTGCGCGAAAGTGCTGCTCATTGAAGCAGCACTTTCGCGTAAGTGTGCTTGTTGTTCCAGTCATACTATGGTGCGGTAAGGGAAAATTCCCTTTTCACCACTGTAGTGCGACCTCGGAGTAAGAATATTAAAGTAGGGGGGTGCAGGGGGGCTTGCCCTCCTGCATTCAAGTAGATTTTGTATTTTTTTTAACATACTTTAACGAAAGGGCTTTTTCGATAAAAGTGTGTGTTCGGTGGTAATGGATTCGGGCTTTTGATCTTTTGATCAAAAGTCCTAGATCCATATATATATATATATATATATATATATATATATATATATATATATATATATATATACTGTTAAAATTTAAGGTCCAAAGGCAATCAAGATTCTGAGAAGTGGTTAATTTTAAAAATATTTAGAGACTTTGTGAACAAGGAGATTAATAAGAAATTTAACCTAGATAAGAAATTGTTCCCCAAATTACTGGAATTCTTAATAAATATCAGTAATAATTAAATGAAAAATAAATCATATTTGTCACACATTTATAAAATTCTCAAGTTACATTTCACTTATTTAGACAATTCCTATTGGAACTACTCCTCAAAAATTAATAATGAAGAATTCTCTGAAGAACAGAAGAAAATGACATTAAAATCTACAGATAAAACTACATCTTCATTATACTGGAAATTTTTCACTTGGAAATTTTTACACAGAGCTTTTGTCACTCTTAACAAAATTACAGTTATAAAATAAATCAAATGGAATTAAATGCTGGAGATGTGATTCTGAAATAATAGCTGATTGGATGCAATGATATAAGAATGTGAAGTCATATCCCCTTTTTGGAAAGGAATTAATAACTTTATTCAAGCTCTGTGGTCAGATAGATGTAATATTTCTAAATCTTTAGTTTTATTTAATGCTCTGATTCCTGAGATAATTCCAAAACCCAAGTGCCTCTTCTATGGTCTATTCTTACTATAGCCAGAAAAGTAATTACTAAAAATTGGAAAAGTACAGTTACCCCTTCTAGTGTTGAATTTATTACTATGGCAAAAATTGTTTGCAGTAGTGAATTGCATACTATAAAGATGATAACTTCTAATATTGCACATTCATATAAATCTTGGCTTAAACTTAAAGACTTGCTTGAAAATATTAATTGTTGTTAATATGTATAACTTTGATGTATTGATCAGCTGTGGACCTATATAAATACTTATTTGTTTGTTTTATAATTGATTAGTTTATTTATTGTTTTAAAACCAAAAAATAAAAAAATATAAAAAATAGCTGAGTTAAAATTAATTACTATATGGAGACAGAAGTGCCATGAAATGCGATGAATATTAACATGGCAGTAAGACTTTAGAAGATATTTAAGATGACAGCATAGGGAACTGAACAGAGAAGGTGTCAATGTGTAGATACAGGAATGCACTTCTAAGGAAGCTAAAATTAATTAATATCATCTGCAGAACTGCTAGGGAAACTAATGCGGGTATTCAACTCATGGTTTGTAGTATAGATAGATAAAGGAGATGGAGAGGATGATTTGTATGAAAAATGTAAAAGAGTAGGTAAAAATATGATGGAGTGGTAAGGTTGATATAAAAGAGCTAAAGATATTTTAAAAAGCCAGTTTTGGCAGTGTTCGGAATATAGAAAAGGAAATCAGATTTAAGGGAATGAAGTGAAAGCACTATTAAGGTATTAAAATTAAAGTTGTTGTTCAAGACACGATGCCTATTGAGGCAAACAAAATGTTACTTGTATCACACTGTGTATGTGTTTTCTGACATGGCTAAGGCCTTTTTTGAACACAGTAAACAACAGTACTGGGCTAATTATTCCTAGAAATTTTGGAGATTAGAAACTGGATTATGAACACCTAGCAAGTCTGGTTTTAGAGATAGAGGTTTTTTGACACACCTGAAATTAATCAGAGCTTTGCAGTAAAAAGCAAGGATACTTTGATAAAAGTATTGTTATTAATTTATTTATGTTTCTTAAGAACTTTGCTTTTACAGAAAAAGTGGAACTGTAGAGTCAGTTATTGGGAGAGTAGGCTTAGTGCAGAAGGACAGGCAGGTAAGGCATACACCTGGTGAAAGAAGGAATCATGATGATGATGACATTAGCAGTTACACACCAAGAAGCTTGATACAGTTCTCCATGTATTGACAAATAACCTAGAGAGAAAGACGCTCAGTGCTGTAAAGGAAGACTGTAAGAAACTGTGAGAAGACCTCAGGCAAGTAGCACACACATTAGTATTCTCAGAGTTGCTGCCTGTTCCTGGCATGGGTAACAAGAAGACACATTGCATCCTTACCTGTATGCGACAGGTCAATATCCTCCCTCTTGCCCGTCCTTCAGAACCATTCAGAAAGACTTCCTAGCCAAAAGCTGTCACTGCTCTTCACAACTCCAGGATAAATTATATCCCTAAATGTGAAGTAATACCTATTCATAGTTCACATATCCTTAATGTCTCTTTTTCACTCACTTCCTTACTTTTATAAATTTCTCTCCCCTAGCTTTCTCTCTAAATATACCATAAGCCTGCTTTTGATATTGCAATTCCTGTTTATACTATACTAACTTACCTTTAATTTCTCTTTAAACTGACTAAAATTTCTCTAAATATTAAATCATTATCATATGACTTTAATTTATTCTTAACCAATGTTTTAATATTATGTCTGATTTGGAATAATTATTTAAACTGTAGGGTTTTTTTATTATTTTTAAAGATTGTAAAATTATTGTTATTAAAACAATTATACCATTTCTTCCCGGTCCTTTGCTGAAAATGGGTTCCTATCCAGTCAGACTTTCCTTTAATCAAATGTCAATAGATAATAAATAAAATAAATAAGTTATGAGTGCCAACAAACAGCTGAACATCTAGCAAATTTATCCTGTGTTTTGTTTCACTGAGAAGAGGGGATGCATCTGGAGATATGTAGATCTATATTAGTGTGATGGCCTGTATCTATCTGAAAGAAAAGAAAAGAAGGATTTCAGGTGGCAGGTTTAGCGGTTTCATTGAGAAGCATTTCAACTGCTCAAGGGAGAAGCAGAATAAAGTATCCAGGAATACTATCTCTTTCACCCTTTCCAAAAAATGTATATGATACTGAAGCAAGCTCAAGCAGTAGAAGCAAGTACAAGGACGTTCAGAGGTTAACTGAGATAAGGACGGTACATTGTACACATATATGACAAAATGGGTCAATTTATTAGAAAAAAAATATTAAAAATGTAGACAATGAGTTACCAGTGTCCATGTCTAACACAGTTACCTTAACTTCTGAAAGTAATGGATTATTGTGGCAGTAAGAGAGACATGGTTCACACAGAACCATATAAAACTAAGTCCAGCACCACAACAGCTTGTAAATTTCCTCCTTTAATAGTATCAGTACAATTCCACAGCAAGTGGTGATTTATGGAAGGGCTTATAGAAAACCTCTATTTTTTAAACCTTAGTGGTGCAGCGGGTAGTGCTGTCACCTCACAGCAAGAGGTTCTCTAGTTCAGTTCTCAGCATGGGTGCCTCCTTTATTAAGTCTGCATGTCCTCCCTGTGTTTATATGAGTCTTCTCTGGGTGCTCTGGTTTATTCCCACATTTCAAAGACTTGCAATTGGTAGATTGGACACTTTTAACAGGCCATAGGTCTGAGTGCACCTGTGTGTGTCAGCCTCTTAATATGTGGTACCCTCAGGTAGTGTATGAACTGTCTTATGATCACTGGTAATGAACTCTTACTTAACACAGATATCTCTGTTTATGAGAGGTGCAAATATTTAATCAATTCTGAGGCATTCCTCTCACTTAAAATCATGTGTACTGAACATGATAGACTCACATCCTCACCCTCACCTCCACCAGATTCCTAACAACAATACACTAAAATATTTTGACACTGAGGCCATTAAAAATCTCTTCCAAAGTCTCATAGTACTAGTAAGAACATGTCTTAGTGGAAATTGTCCAACTCATCTCCTTCATGTATACTTGCAGTATTAAGTCACCAAGACTGAGGTATCTTTCAGTCTTGCACTCCCAAACATTCTACTTATAAAAATGTCTTAGTGATTGGTGACCCAATTGTTAGAAATACAGATGCTCCACTCACAAGGCAGGACAAGGACGGGGATGCAGTCAGTTGTCTTTCAGGTGTTCAGATCTCTGATGTTACAAGAGTCCTAAAGACCCTTCCCTAGAGCAAATATGACTATGATATTCTGGTGGTATCTGTGGGAGAGAATGTCCTGTGAAGCAAACCTTGAGGGACATACAAAGAGACATGCCAGAAATGTCCATGCATTTGACAAATGCAAGTAAGCCTCAAGTCTTTAGTGGAATGTTCCCTTTGTCAAGAATTATGCCTAGCTACAAAGAACAGATAATTACCTTCAACAACTGACTGAATAGTTTGTGTCATTCTAGTAGGGATTCGGTATCTGTCAGCATGGTGTGAAATGACTGCTATCACAACCTGCTTCCCAGGGTATATCCTGCAACTTTTGCTCAAAGGTTTACATATACTGACAAAAGCTTTTGCAATTCCCATAGTGCCTATTTTTAAGTCTGAGTCCAGTTAATGGATATTCCAATGTAGCAAGTGCATCACACTTCAGTGTGGGCTGCATTAGAGTGGCTCTTCTGAATACCAGGAGTCTCAGAAATAAATTGCCTGGTCTTGAAGATGTGCTGCGTCTGGAACATACCATATTTCTGAAATTATTTGAACATGGTTTAAATGAAAGAAAGCATTTGAGTTTTGCATGTATCATACCTTCAGGACTGTGGTGACATCTTCATATTTGTCAAGGATCTTAACACCTCTTTTCAGAATCTTAAAGACCCCCAAACAGAACTCACAGAACTCCAGATAACCAGAAATAAGATAAACTATCAACTTATAGCCTGCTACAGGATACCCTTCATGTCTCCAGACAATCATGCTAGAATGTTGAAAGTTTTCAAAGAACTCTTTACTTACAAGAACTCCTCTGTTCTGGAAGACTTTAACTACCCTGCAACTAACTGGAACATGAATACTTCCAACATATAATATGGCCAGATGTCCTTGTACTTAATTAACAAACATTCCAAGAAAAAGAACATTAATGAGCCCACCAGAAGACATAATATTCTGTATTTGGTCCTTATGGATATAGCATCTAATGTACTACTTCTTTGGTCTCTCCTTCCCCAGTTAAGTTGGACCATAAACTACTAAAACTAGTGACATTAGTCTTCAAAATCGCCAAAGCCCCCAAAACCAACAATGGTGAATTTAAAGACTTCAAATGGGAAAACCTCATACAATTATATGCCAAAATCTCAAAATATACTTATGATAGCACCAGCTCAGATGCTGATGGCTCTGTATTGAAATATTGGCACTCAAAATTATGATAATCCAAAAAAAGACCAAAAACACAAGAGAAAAACTAATCTCAAAAATCACTCTTCCCCTTAAATCTTCTTTTTGCAGGGAGGCAATCTCCCCACACCCCCCTAAATGTATATATACTAACTCCAAGATCACCATGCCTCGGAGAAAAGGGAATATTCCTATAACTGGCATCTTGGCCTTAGTATATGTAAGTCTTTCTTCTGCCATCAGTCTCCACGTTTTGGTGCTCGCTCTAGTGGCTCCCAACATTTCAAATGGTTACTGATACTGACACAACAGCTGCTTTACAAAGGAGTTCTATGGCCACTTGGACAAATGCATAAAATTAGCAATCCCAGCCAGAGAAAAATACAATGGGAAAGTCAAATACAAACCACCCTGGTAATTCAGCAACATAAACTTTACAACAAGACAAGAAAAATCCTTAAATTATGCAGCAGATCCAAAATATTTAAGGCTATTAAAGCAACCCATGAACTTAGGCTAGCTTCTGAATTTAAAGATAACAAGTCCTGCTTTAGCTATGTTAGGAAACTAAGGCGCAATACCCAAGAATGCTTAGAACTTATGTTAAATGAAACAACCCACTACAATCCAATAGCATTGCCAGCCTTTACCCTGGAACATGCATATGAACTCCACATATCCCAGAATCCCTTACACTCCCTATTATCACCAAAGAGTATGTTGTGACGGTGCTATCTAATACCAAAAATACTACCTCCATGGGACCTGACAACATACCTGTATGTTTAATAAATAGTGCCGAACATGTCCTCACTGAACCTGTCTTCAGATTGTTTAACCTAAGCTTAGCCATGGGATTTATTCCTGAATTGCGATGTACTACAGTGCTGATGCCCTTATGCAATGTTGATCCTATCACAGACCCCAGTAATTATAGACCAATCAGCCTAATGAGCCTGATCTGGAATGCTATGGATCATATCACAACTGATTTCATCAATTATGATATCAAAAATCTCATTGGGCTAGACCCTGCACAGTTTAGGTTCATCAAAGAAAGATCCTGCCTATTAAATCTAGTTAAGGGTTACACAGGCTGTTGACAGAGGTTATACTGTTCACACAGTCTGTCTTCATCTAGCCAAAGTGTCAGACACCATACCCCATACAAGCATTGTAAGTAATCTAAATGCATTAAATATTGATCTTTATGTGCTAAGATGGATAGCAAACTGGATAAAACACAGAACCCACATAGATTATTTGACAGGTATCTCATCTGCAAGTATGAAGACAGCCAGTGGGGTTCCACGGGGTTCTGTACTGGGACCCCTCCTTTTTGGCATTTACTTCTTTAATCTCCAGACTGAGAACTAGGACTAAGCTAACTAATTTTTTAGATGACAGCAAACTGGATGTTTTTATCAAGACCACCCTCTGACACCTGTGCCCTTCAGAAATAATTTATCCTAGTTGATGCATGGTATACTAGAAAATGGACTCATATTAAACACAAAAAAGAGTAGTATCATTTCATTTGGCAAACAAACCCTAATCTTAACATATTCTATAGGCAATACTCCACTACTAAATGAAAATGTAATCAGAGACCTGGCTACCTGGGTTGATAGCTCCCTCTCCTTAAATTATCATGTAACCACAGTAGTTGGAAAATCCTTCTGTTTATCACAACTAATATCCAATGGTTTATCTAAATGTGTTGAATATATTTACTTATTTATTTAATTTACAGGTCTAGGCATAGGTGTAGCTGGCTCCATCTGCACTCTGTGCTGATATCACAAACCACAGCCCCACCCCTTCAGCTATTCAAGCAAAGAACAAAACAAAAGGCACTTCACTGTATTTAGACAGCTTACCAGAGTGAAGTGGCTTTTCACAGTTAGATCCACCCCTCCACCAGCAAGCTCTTCCACTGAAGAACTGCTGGCATATCAACTAGGTGGCCAGATGCACAACATGCCCCCCTTCCTCCTGCCGCAGCCATTCAGATCCCATTTCCATGCCCTGCCCCAACCCTCCTTCCCTGCCACAATTTATTAAAAAAAAATATTCTTTTAAACTGAAGCAAACTGCTTGCTACAAATGTAGAAAATGGCTGCTATAGTTTTGACCACATACAGAGAGTTGCAGAGCTCAGGTTTGACTGCAAATGCAATACTAGCTTTTAAAAGCTGGTATTGCACTAAAGCGTGCTCAGGATGATCACTGGCTGACTGCCTCCACCCAACACTTTGCACCTGGGTCCATTGCCCCACTTACCTCACTCAAGCTACATGTCTGGATATAAATGTGTCATTATTCACTTATATTCAGCACTGATTAGACCAATTATAAACTACAGTGCCCCCTTCAGGACATACCTCACGTGAAGTATCAAACAATTAGAGAAGTCCCCAAGGTTCCTAACTAAGATTTCAGTCTTAAAGACCCTGCACTATCAAGAGAGGCTTTGCCCCTTTACTCTGTGTCTTTTAGAGTCTTGATGGGTGGTCTGTGCCTCACCTAAACAGCCATTAGAGACCCCATTGCCTTTGATCTCCTATATCTTCACAAGTCCAATAGTTCAGCAAACACCAGAACCAGGAACCTAAGCCTTCACCAGGAGATAAATAGAAATGTGGTAGAGAGACAGCTTCATTATTTAGCAGCTCTGCCATCCTGGAATAAGCTACCCCTCACAGTAATGAAGTCTGACTGTAGCAGGTAATTTCAAAACTAGGTACAGCTGGTCTGGGACATAGTTGCGTCCCCAAACAACTGCAAAATCTTCAGGAGATTCTCCTATTTTCTCTACTTTCTGACAAGGATGGATCACTTCAAGATATTTTGGAGGTTAAACAGTTTGTGTTACTTTTATAGTTTAGCTGTTATGCCTTTGAATACCAATATCTTGAACAAAATATGTAAACAAATGCTGTTCATGATTCTAATCTCCTAGTACAGGACCTGATTCTAATGTCCTAGTACAGGACCTGATTCTAATGTCTTTGTACTGGACCTGCTTCTAATGTCCTTGTACTGGACCTGATTCTAATGTCCTTGTACAAGACCAAACAGCACTAGCTTCCATGTTGTTGCAAATACACATTCAGTCTTGCGTTGTATTACCAGTGCCAAAATATCAGTTTTCTCATTTGTTGGATGAAAGTATCCTGGACCTTCCCCTGCTTCATTTAAAAACATGGTACCTGTCATTCCAGAAGTTGCAAGAGATCCAGAGTTCATGGAAGAAGTCTGCAGCATTCTGAGAGCTTCTGAATAAAAACAAATATCTACCCCAGGAAATATATGGAGAGAAATGGAAAGAGGTTTTTAGAGGATGGTGAAAAAGAGAGAACCCACCTCAACAAGTGCAGTCAATTATAACTGCCATATGCCTGTTTCTGTGCATTGAAATTCTCAGTGAGAATATTCAATGTAGTTTTACTCTGAGATTGTTAAAACTCATGAGCTGTTTTCTTTAAACTTTAGAGCCATTTCCACAGTTCCTGCACAAACATATCTATTCCTGGAAAGGTATTATGAGCTTTTCCCGTAAAATAAATGAATTATATAATCCAGTGTACTTAAGGTATTTTTTTCAAAAAATATGAGACATAATCTTATCAGTGATTAGTAATGCTATAAAACAAAACACTGTCTTTACAGATGAAATATGACTTCTTTAAGTTATCTAGGTAGTTTAACATTTCAGTCCTGACTTATTATTTTAAGAATTTTAAGTGCCATAAAGGCAACAAAACATTTTTTCAGCACAGAAAAATGTTTTAGTTTCTAATATGCTTGGAAAAAGCTGATCAAGGTATTTCACTGTCTAGTTAATTTGCTTGCTACTGTTTTCAAAATAACCAAATGTTTACCTATAACTTACTATGGCTACAGATCAAAAGCACTCCTCAAATTACATTTGTAGGAGTATGATTACCTCAGTAGCAATACATGCAACTTGCAGAAGTTGCTTCAGAAATGCAGCAGAAAACTTACAAAACATACAAAAGGTTACCATAAAATGCATCTCATGTTTAGAGATGTTCAGCTTATGGAACTGTCAATGGTTCAAGGGGTAGCATTTATGACTTTGAATCTGGAAGATCGGAAGACTGTATAATCTATTCCCACATATTCATTTTATGTATAGAAACTAGCACAGAGGACTAAGTCATTGAGCTGTTAATGAGCTTCTTCCTGCGGTAGAGGGTTTCCTTCCCTCAACCTTCTCTTGCCTACTGTCTGACCTTGAACAAGTCACTTAACCAAACAGTGCTTTGAGGAATTTTGATAGGCTTCTTAATGGTCTGCACTGCATGCCTAGTAACTACCTATGAACCTATAGAATGTGGGAAAAAGTGCTATTATGATGCTGTTTCCATACAGCATTAGAAATCTACAGCTACTCTTTGTATCCCCAATACAGTGTATACCACTCAACTCTCCAGATTTTGGTAGAATGTCCAAATTTTTGCCTCATATTTTTGGTATTATCTTCAAAAAATGAGTGTTTTTCTGGCAAACCATTGAGAATTAAAGTCACTAAATAATAACAGACATTTGAATTTCAGACTTTATATCCTTCAGAAAATGCATGATAATGCTAAACCTGTTAACCTAGCAACCTTCTAAGTTTGTAAGAGCAATATTTAAAATCTATCCCTAATTTTGGGCCTCTGTTCCCCAAACATTTCTGGATTTGTTCAGATTTTTTGCACCAAGAGACTGTCAGGTATGGCACAGAGTACTGTCATTTCTCTTACATTTATACACTTCACAATGCATGTTTCCTTCCCATTGTCTGTGTGAGTTTCCAGTCCCCCCCTAAAAAAACTGAGCTGGTTGAGTGATTGTTTGGCCCAAGGGTCTGTGAGGTCAGTTCACTAAAGTAATTAAGCAGAGAAATAAAATATTACATACTTCTTACTGAGTGTGAATGAGCAGCTGTTTTGAAAGAGTCTGGCTTGAATGTTTCCATTGGAACGAAACAGAAGGTTTGAGATACTAAAATGAATAATTTTCCATGTAAACTAAACAGGATTTCTAATTGTGTAGGTAAGATGCAAATATACTTTAGGTGTAGCATCACCTTTCAAGAAATGCAAACCCATGACTAAGGGATACATCCCACTAGTACTGGTTGGTCACTGTACAATGCATATATAATAGGTATCAGATAAGCCGAGTGTGAACCTCACAGACTGTCTTAGTAGTCTTTGTGTTGGTGTGTTATTCTCTGCACTGTATATCTTTCCTGGGAAGCAAACAAGCATGTTATTATTACAAAGATAATTTAAAACAGAGTTGTAGCCAGAATCTTTTATTTTATACTTATAGTTAATACTGATACCTCACTAATCATCTATTCTTTAAAAACATAAAAACCTATCCATACCTCTAAATGTTTCTTCCTCTACATTTAAGAAATGCATATCACGTCAACTGTCACACTACATTAATAAAACATGTTTTAGTTGAGCATTTCTGACTCTAAATTTATAGACATTTGTGAGAAAGTTCAGAGCTCTTTGAACTATAACGTTCCTAAGAGACTCTACAAAAAATGTACTAATTTGAATGCACTGTAGCTACCTGGCTACAGCATTGTTTTACAAGTTCTAATGCCACTAAACAAATATAATTTATGCAGAAAGATTCCTGCCGTGGAAAATAACCTGTTTGTTAATTTTGCATACGTTAGACCTTCCTATTGTGTACATGAATGTGATTACTTGACTGTAAGGTCTGCAATCAGACAAATGAGACTTCTGCACAAGGACATCTGCAGGGATTCGCTAAGATCCTGACCTGCAATACAAATGCCCTGTTATCACAATGCAGTATTTTGTGATTCAGTGACAAATTAGCTGCAATGAGAAAAGATCTCATTATGGGCTAATTGTGTTATCATCCACAAAGTGCAGATCAGCACTTCCCATGGTAGGTAACTGTGTTGTGAGGCTACATTGTGGAAGAAGAATCACCCCCCCCCCCCAGTCACATTCCATATTGTTCAATATAGGAATGCTAGGCAAAAGCTGTTCTTGAGGCTGAGAGGTATTAGTTACATTTTTTTACCTTTTCCCCTATAAATCACAACATATCACGGGCATTGCATATTGACCAAGCTCCTCCATATAGATCCCAAAAACAACTACTACACTAATATCTGTTAGTGCAGCAGGTCAATGTAGCCAGTTGTTTCTTATGTCAAAGGTATACATTTCAATACCAATTTCCCCAATTTTCTTTTATTCAGTCCATTTTGTTCATTTAAATAACAATCCCAGGTGACTAGTAATAATGCAAAGAACTAACCTCCTCAATGAGAGGTAT
>NC_056727.1:946642686-946697686 GCF_019279795.1 Protopterus annectens
AGTGAGCATTTCATTCTCTCTATACTTGTTTTTATTTATTTCTGATAAAGTCTTAAATAAAAGATGAAAGAGATCAAAGTATTTCTTGTGTCCAAGCATCCTTTAATAAGCTTTGTTTGTTCTACTTGGTAGTTGTACTTCTGTTGTAAAGGTGCATCCCCTGTTGGTGATAACCCACCTAAAATCCATTTTGTTTAAAGCACCTGGTATCATTTAGTTCAGTGATGACGTCATCTACAAATAATTGAAAGTGTCATTCCATTTGGGTGACCCAATTTGATGCATGCTTCTCACATCATCAGGATGTCTTTGATTTTTGGTGGCTTTTACTATAGGAGTCATTCAGGGTGTTGGAGTAGATACATTTTCCATTTGTTTCCACTTCTTCTAATCCCTCCAGCTTCCCTATTTGAAATGGAATCCACCTATGCGGCAGTGCTGCTGGCTTTACTAAATTAAGTTATCTTCTTCACTTACGTTATTAGACTTTTCAGTTTATTCAGTAAAAAAAGCACACATGCCATGTTGGTTAACTGCCAGAGAAGAGTGGAACATACAAGCAATGTGATACTAATTGTTGAACAAACTATTTTTAATGAAAGGTACATTTAGTCCAAAAGCTTAAGTCAGTGTATTGTGAAACCTATGGTGATATAAGAAAAAACATTGCATCACCTCAGTGTTTCAGTATTTGGTGTGGTTATTGAGTCAACTACACCCACAGATTATATTAACTCAAGTCACCTTGCTGTGGGGTAACTTAACAATTATGATTCAGCTGTTCACAGTACTTATAATATTGTAGTAGATGCCGTTTCATTAATCTGAACCTCTGATTCAAAATAACACTTTAAAATCAAATGCATACCTGAAGTATATATGCTGCGGTAGCGTTGTCGCCTCATAGCAAGACGTTGTCCCGTTCGATTCTCAGCTAGAGCGTCTTCTGTGTGGAGGCATACGTGAATGGGGCATGCCTTCGTTGAAGGTTGTGCGTCAGGGCTGGTAACCCGGTATGTAAAAATCCACTACCAATCATTAGCGGACCGGAGTTCCGCTGTGACAACCCCTAACCGGGAAAAGCCGAAAGACACAAACAAACAAACAAACCTGAAGTATATGCATGGACATTTTTGGTTGCCTTGGTGTAATATACATTATAGTTTAAACTTTTTGAACATCAGTTTAATGATATATTGATATTTAATGATATATTGATGGTATACTCTCTTGTGTCCTATTGCAGATCTTTTTATTCCCCCATAGCTCTCCCACCTTTATTAGTTTTACACCAGTATTTAGGTCTCCTATGTCCTATTATCACCCTCTCTCCTATTAGGCACTTTATCCCTGGCTTCCCCTAGCTTTCTGCTCTATCTTTACACTTTACTCCCCACCCACTTTCCTTAGCTATACTCCTACCTCTTTGCCCCTCCTCTGTTACGTACTTATCCCACTGTCCTCCAAACTGTTGTTCTCTTTCCCGCATATTTCTGCCTATATCCAGCTTTCTGAGTTACTTCCCTTCCCTCCCTCCACCCAGGTCTCCCAATAACGTATAAGTATACCCCACTATTCACTGACGCCATTTTCTTTTCCCCGCTCTCTACCTGGCTGCTGAGCGTCCTATCTTGGAGGTTTGAACTAACCTGAGAGTAAGCATTTTTTATTACTTTGTATTAAGTAAACTGCTTGCTAAGACTACCTGTAAATGGACATATTCAATCCTAATCTGAGTGATATGTTTGTTGACATCTGACTGTTATTGGGAGTTGCTTTATGTGCTTGGAATCAGTGCAAGATTTGTGAATATGTGCTCTTAAACTTGTGGTTCCTACTGAAACTTTCTCTGCACCAAGTGTATGCTTCTTTGCTCTAATGAACTTGATCTGGTGCTGATAAGTATTCGGACCTGCCTATCGTCTACACATGGGCTTATAAACTGAGTGCGTCAGAGAGTAGCATTTAGCAGACTTTTATTAAGAGTGCTTTATCTGTTTGGTAGTCACTGTACTAGTTATGAATACCTGTTTTTCAATGCAAAGTATCTACTTAAAGTTTCTATGTATCTAGTGCATGCTTTTTATCTCCTATGAATTGGATCTAATTCTGATAATTATTCGGACCTGCCTAGCATCTCTAATTGGCCATATATATTGTGTGTGTCACAAAATAGTGCTACAAAAACTGTTTGCTTAATACGCAATGTCCTTTAGTAAATTTAAACTGATACCATGTACGGCTTGTTGCATTTAGCCGCGATTCCCTATCGCTATCGTTTTTTTTTACCCAATTACCGTCCCGGGCATACTTTTAACTTAACCTTATTCTTGAACCGGGATCTCACTCCCATTAGTCGCACGCTCACTGGGTACAGGTCTTATGCACTTAGTGAATGCATTCTACCGTATTTTACCTTAATTACTTAGCGACTACCCAAGGCATTTTTCTTTTAAGCTGAAAGAAGGATATTATTTTTCTGCAGTCGTATCACCCCAGGCTAAATGCCTATTAATTTCCTAAGCTATAGTGTTTTTTACACTGTAGGTCTCCGTGTGTTAGAACCTATATCATTAAGAATTTTTAAGTAATTACCTTACAGTTTAACATCAGCTTTTTGTGAAAGGTATATTAACTGTCTCATTCAACAATTAAAACAAAGAAATACATTGCCTATACTCTAACATTGTATCTAAAGCTTGCAATGTGTTCAATTGTTAGATTCTTTGACATATCTGAGTTTTTATTTCATTGACTAGATATTCTTAACATGTATATATTACTGCTATTATTGTTGGAAAATGTTTTCAAAGGTATCTGTTATAATTGATTTTGCTTTCTAATATTTATACTGTAAGCCTCACTACCTTTCTCTTTTCCTATCCTATACTAGCTTGGTTATCTGGTCCATTCAAGCACCGATATACCTGCCTACTACCCTCCTGGAAGCACAGAAATTTCTCCAACTAAGGTCATACCCTTCAGCTCCCTGAGAAAACTACTCAATAAGACAGTGAAAGTATGTCCTGTTTTGTATGTCTGTGCTAACTAAAAAGACTCTCATAGGTTAGTTTAGCTTCCCTCCAGAACAGCCAGCAGTCAGTAACCCCCTTTTCCCTTTCTTCTACTAGTGCTGAATCTCAATTTATATCTTCTCACCTACTCCTATTCCTTTCTTTCTTTTAACATTATTACTTGTTCCCTTTGTTTCTTTTTAGCCCCTTGCTTAGGAACCAGTCATTGCAGTTAAATAACTGGCCACAAGGTGGTGGTTCCACACCTCTCTATTTTCTCCTCATAGACTTTCTTCTAACCTCCCTTATACCTCACTTACTAGTCTTTTAAACAGAGTCTCTTTCCTGACCTGCTCCTTCTTACCCTCTCCTCCTCACCTTTCC
Organism: Protopterus annectens; assembly: GCF_019279795.1. Taxonomy (NCBI): domain Eukaryota; kingdom Metazoa; phylum Chordata; order Ceratodontiformes; family Protopteridae; genus Protopterus; species Protopterus annectens. Next base: position 946,646,085 of record NC_056727.1, read on the forward strand.
TATACCACACTCTAGTTTAATAACATATTATAACTCTACACATTAGCTGACTTTAACAACTAAACTTGCACTCCATCTCTGACCTACCTGCTCCTTATTCCACTCCACAGATTGTTTTCCTTGGCAATATACTCTCTTGTGTCTTCCCGCTCCGTTCGCCCTTCGGGCTCACTCCGCTCCCCTACTCTGCCCCCAAATACCACCCACCCCCAGTACCTCTTAACTTATACCCTCATACTCCCACCCCTTTTACCAACAGCCAATCATAGAATCTACAATAGCCACACCCTATATCTATACCTCTACTCCCCTCAAGTATAAATCTCCTCCCACTACTATCTGTATTATCCTACATAAAGTTAACCCCCACTTCTCTCCTTCTCCTCTAATATCTACTACACTCTTCTACCATGCCTAACCAATACCAATGGTTACTAGTACTCTCACTCCTGACAACTCTTACCACTACCCACCTCTTAACCTCCTATGAACAACCCCTCTTCTCTACTCTTACTATCCCTTCCCAACATACTCTAACAACTTCTCCACCTTCATCAATAAGCTTTTTTAATGCCATCTACAAGCCCAGGTACTTTCAAGCCAAATATCACCGCCTAGCTCACATCAGATACTCAATTCTAAATATTAGAAAATTATGCAACTATCATTGTAAACCTCTCCAGTACTACAACTTTATACTAATCCATTCCTTAACACATGGTGACATTCACCCCAACCCAGGCCCAAACCATCACCCAGCCCCCACTAACTGCAACAAACCTAATATAAACCCTTTACCACCAACCAAACCCTCCAAATCACTCTCTATAGCCCATCTAAACATACGTAGTATATGCAACAAAATACCACAAATTCATGCTCTGATAGATGTCCAGCAATTTGACATCCTCTGCCTAACCGAAACATGGCTCAAACCCACAATAAAAGATACTGAAATTATTCCCCCAGGATATTGTATCTTTAGACAAGACCGCACAAATAAAAAAGGTGGAGGGGTAGCAATTCTCTACAAAACAGGACTACAAATCAACAAAATAAATCATAAACTACCCTTAGACAACAACTTAGAAATAATTATTACTAAACTCCAACTTAACTCACACAAATCAGTTAACATAATCTGCACCTATCTCCCCCCAGGTAAAAATCACACACTATTAGAAGACTTATTAAACTGGCTCTCCTCAAATCTCCCTCAGGAAACAATACTACCAGGAGACTTTAATATTGACTGGTACTTATGTAACAACACCAATCCATCCACCCTGATTAACCTGTATGGCTTCTCACAAGCTATAAACTCTCCAACCAGAACAAATAAACTTAATAATAAAGAAACCATCCTGGATTGGATACTAACAAACTGTCCACCACAAAACTATACAACAGGAACCCTCCCAGATGACCTTAGTGACCACTCTCTAATATACATTATCAGACATAAAACAAGTTTAAGTATCCCCACTCCAGTCAGAACTGCCCGTAGCAAAAAACATTTTAACAACGAATTGTTCCTAACCGAACTTAAACAATGCAATTGGTCTCCCCTTAAGTCACTCCCTATTAATGAAGCAGTTAATTACTTCAATAACTCTTTCCTAGCAATCCTAGACTGTCATGCCCCAATGCGTTCCATAAGAATGAAAAACAAACCAGCACCATGGCTCTCAAATTCAACTAAGAAACTAATCCATAATAGAAATAAATCTTGGGCCAAATGGTGTACCACGAAAGACACTATCGATCACCAAACTTTTAGACAACAAGGAAACTTAACAAAAAAAGCCATCCTACAAGATAAAAAGAACTTTTATATCCAACTTCAGCAATCTTCCCTTCAACAGCCACAAAAATTATGGTCTACTATTAACACACTACTTTCCCCAGGCAAAGTTGCCACACCTTATCCACTAGACTCCAAACCTGATTGCCCAATACAAAAAGCAAATGCCTTTAATACTTTCTTTACTACTACTATATTAAATCTAGCAAATCAACTAAACCCTGATACCTCCAATTTGCCAAGCCCAAGCTCCATTCCCCCCCTTTTCACCTTGAACCTATACCCACCTCCTATATCTCCTCATTACTTCAAAAATTAAAACCTACTACCCCCTCAGCTGATAAATTACCAGCAGAATACCTCCAAATAGGAGCCAAAGCCATTGCCTTCCCAATCTCCATATTGATCAATAGAACTATAAAAGAAGGCACCATTCCATCTATTTGGAAAATCTCACACATCATCCCACTTGACAAAGGTGGTGACTCTACTGAGTTCTCCAACTATCGCCCTATAGCTCTACTCTCTCCACTTGCTAAAATTATGGAGAAATGTATCCACAAACAATTAATAACTCACCTACTTTAGTATAATCTCCTTGCTAACTGCCAACATGGATTCCGGCCATTTCACAGTACTACCACTGCCTTGCTATCTTTTACTAACTCTATCAACAATAATCGTAATAACAATATTCTTTCCTCAGCATTCTTTGTAGACCTATCTAAAGCGTTTGACATGGTTAATCATCAACTTCTCCTCCACCAACTGAAGTCCCTCTCACTGGACAATCTTGCTATGAACTGGTTTACATCATACCTAGAAAACCGTAAACAAGCAGTTCTCTGGCAAAACCATCTTTCTGATCTCCTTCCCACCTCCCTAGGTGTTCCTCAAGGCTCTATTTTAGGTCCACTTCTGTTTTCCATTTTCATAAATGACCTTCATCTCTCTACCCCACTCTCCACCTGTATTCAGTATACTGATGACTCTACTATCATCTGTTCTGCCTCATCCCAAACTGAACTTCATTCTATCACACAAAAAGCCTTTACCACTATAGAAGAATGGTTCTCCAACCACTGTCTTCTCCTCAACCCCAAAAAAAACAAACTTTTGCTCTTTAAACCCTCTCATTTGTCTCCCCCACTTCATTTTACACTTACATCAAACAACAATACTGTTATCTCTCTTGACCCCTCCACCAAACTCCTAGGAATCACAATTGACAATCAATTAAAGTTTGACACTCACATAAACACTACAATAAAATTGACTAACAAAAAACTTGGATCCCTTTATAGAATAAAACCCTTCTTGACACCAGTTGCCAGAACCACAATAGCTAGAACCCACTTAATTTCTACCCTATTATACGCTTCCTCAATATTCAACAATCTTTCTACAAATAATCTTAACAAACTAGCTAGAGCATATAACAACATCGCCAGATTTGCTACAAATACACCTTACAGGACTCATCACTGTCTGAACCTAAAACAACTAGACTGGCTTGAATTACCTGACTTATTACGTTTTAACCAACCTATAATCGCCTATAAAGCCCTATACCAACCCAATAATATCCCTATTCTCTCTTCCCTCATAAAACCTTATAACAACTTGAGAAATCTACGCTCTGCTAACAAAATGTTGATTCATACTTCCTTATCTAACAACTCAGCAGGCGACTCCATATTCTCTAACTCAGTTGGTAAAATATGGAATCAACTACCACAAGACCTTACAACCCTAACCTCTCTCCCACTATTTAAAACTAACCTAAAACTTTTCTTCTCCAACCACTGGTTATGTTCTTGTACTAACCCTGTCTAGCTGTTATTCTCTAATCTATCTGCTACCCACATAACCTAATTTTTTTCTACCTTAAATCTTTAAGTACCCAATCTATACTCAAATCTTCACTCTTAATTCCTATCTCAGTCACTACTTAGTACTACTTACCATGCACAAAACCTACCAGATACTGTACTTACATTTCTTTTTGTATACTATGTTAAACTGAAGATGAATTACTCTATATTAATGCCATCTCCAAATCATTAGCATCAGATGTTTATATATTTTTAAGTATATTTTTGTTTTTGTATGTATTTTGTGTGTTACTTTTAGTATATTTTTTTTAGTATGTTTTTGTTTTGGAGCTTTTCTCCCTGGGCCTCCACTGAAAATGGACACGTATCCAGCTGGACTAGCCCGGTCAACAAATGTAAAATAAAATAAAAATGATATTCATTGATGATGCAAAATCTATCAACATTCCGGTTTCTTGAACACTGTGTCACTTTTGGTGTTACATGTTCTGTTCTATTTGCTTTATAAACAAATATACTGAACTATTTGCTGCTACTCTTATCAGACTTTTTAGGCATAGTGGATATATTTTACTCATGCATTTTAAAATATACTTTGTCATGTGATGAACTCTATCATATTAGCTGAATATCATGTATAATTGTGCTTCTATTATTTGAGTTGTTGTACATTTTGGCAAAATTATTTAGATTTTTTACAGTAAACAGTCTCATAAAAAGTCTAGTGTGGGTCTAAGACTGGAAAATTATTTTTAATTTAATATTAGCCCTCTAGCTGCAGAGGTGTAGAAAATGCAATGTTAATGCACACCAGTGCTCAGATAATGTCCATTCTACCTGCTATTTCACAACAGGTACTTAACAATATTTTTTACTTTCAGCCTTTCTCATTCAATAAAGCTAAAATAAGTTAATTTTATTTAAAACCATGTCCCATTAAGGAAACATAAACATTTTCAATGAGCAAAAAATATTACTGAACCAAACAAAGCATAATATTCAAGCATATTTTAGGAACTTTGTCTTCAGATTCAGAAACCAAAATCCTAGTAGGGCATATCTTGTAAACCAGTACTTCAGAGTTAAACATTTAATGTGAACATCTTGCTTATGCTTTTTATATAAGATATGTTCTTATTGTACCAGCTGATCCATGAGGGGATTGCCCTTATCAGACCAGTGACTGGGTTCATCCTGTCCACCAATCACAACCTGGTATTTTTTTCTTAAGCCTTCCCCCCAGAGGACAAGCTCACATTGTGTCAGCAGATACTTTAATGTTCCATGCAGACTGCAGTGTACAAAATAACAATGAATACAGGACAACTGCACTGCTAACAAATAATATGCAACCGGGTGCTTGTTGTTTTACAGGAAACATCAACATCCACGGCTGGATGAAGGGGTTGCACAAGTGCATGGTGATGATGACAGAAGTATACTTGTGACCTATCAAGGAATATTGCCTTAGAGATCAAGTGATATGGCAACAGCATATCTGTTATATTTGACTTCAGGGATCTTTCTTAATGGGTCAGCAATTGGGTTGATCCCACACAGTAAAACCACTAGAGTACGGCTGGAAAACAGGACAAAGATTAGGAATCTAAAGTTTGAGGCCTGAAATACAAATGTATAAAAGTAAACATGAGTCCTGATGTCATGGCTAAGAAAATAATGTTTGGTGAAGGTCTGGACAATCTGGACACTGCATGTATATATATCTATAATGGAAGCACTCTGTAAGCAAGCATTGAAAATACAGATGCATCTAGTGCAGTGGCCTTTTGAACATATGTTCCAGTGGACAGTGAACTACCTGGTGGCAAAAAAAATTATGTATTTGCCAATCCACTTGACAGCTGTGAGCTGTTCTATCCCTGAAGGAAAGGAGGCAAACAGCTGTTCTGTCTTTTCTCTCTTTCTCTCTTTGAATGTTACCCTAGCAGATAAAACAGAGAGATGAATAAACTGGTTTAAGGGGCAGTTCAGTACTTGATTTCAGGATGAAGCTTGGATTAAACCAAAGAGACACTCAGCCTTGTAAAGCATAAAATACATTTTCCTAGATATTATAGTCTACTCCTCTGAAAGACTGTGTCTAGAAATGATGATACCCATCAGTAAATAATTTCCCAAAATAAGTAACTTTAACACTGCCAGAACAGGAGGTATGAACAATGAGCAGGCAGTTCTGCCAGACATGAATTTCAAATCTCATTGGAAGTGTCTTAAAAAGTGCGTGGAAACACTGAACTCCTTTTGGGAACTATTCAACCTGGTACTGGGCCACAGTTAGAACCATAGCTAGGTGATCTGGCCACTGTGCATTTCCCCCAGTGTGGTGCTCCCCCTCTACTCGAAGTTGAGGATCAAGTTAAAAAATCTCTTCTACTCCCTTGCTCCTGTAACTGCAGTAAACCGCTTGCTACAATTGTAACAAGCAGCTTGCTAAAATTACTAGTCACACTCACCCAATGAACACTTCTGCTGTGACTGCAAATGCAGTATTGGCAATCATTTATGGCAAAGCAAGTATTTCTGGTGGAAGACTTCACAGTAGCTGCATTCACTGATGATACTCCTACTGAAATATCAAGCAAAATCAGATAATTTAAAAGAAAATGCAGTCTCTGAATGGAGGAAGTTGCTCCCCCAACTGTGGGGGATCCCTGGCTTGCACTATTGTCAGGATGTAGCGTCCTGTAACTCACCATTTTTAGTCACTGTGGTGCATTAAGAATTAGTTTTGATCTTTTCTCCTTGAATTCTGCTATGATTAATGGGGCCAACATATACTGCAAGAAGGTGAGCAGGAATCTATGTTGCTATGTGAAAGAAAACATATCTACAACAAGGTATACCTTGCCCTACTGTACCAAGCAGAAAAGGATGAGAACAACATTTTCTAAATTGGCAAACAGACTGATCTTTGAAGTGCCCCACTTCCTATAGATCTGATCTGGGTATGGCACTGGAATCCACGCCTCCACGAGATGGTTGGAGGAGTGGTTCAAGGAATCCACTAGCATATTTACTCCTCAAGGAAAATGAGCTGCTCTAATAGTGATACATTTAGTTATGGCAGATTGCTATGTATGCATCAACTCTTGACAGAAAGGGTACTTCTGTGTGCACCCTTGTTTGTTTAGCTAGCACATTATAGATGTGATGTCTGACTGAATTAGGAAGGGCTCTGGATGTATCCTCTCCTCCAGACCTTCAAGGAAGGACAACTCCCAATTGCTCCAGCTACTTGATGTAACATTCTCTCTCCAGAGAAGCAGTTCTCGTGCTCCACCTCACTGGTGATGTATTCAGTATTAGGACCTCCAGCAAATCAAAGTTATGTTTTATTCCTTCTTGGGCCTTTTGTACAGGAAGAGATGACCAACACTGGACGTTTGCCAGCTTTGTGCTTATAAAGGCTGTCTTCTGAGACTGGGATAGAGAAGATTTATCCCAGTTTATAGTCATTTCCATTGACTGAGACTCTGATGGTAACTACTGCAGAGTGTTGTCAGTCCTCCAGGCAGGGGAATACTTTGAGATCCTTCTTCTTGAACATTTCAGCCACCACAGTCAGAATCTTGGCAAACATTTTGGGTGCTAAGGGTGTTGAGGAAAGCCAAAATGGGAGCACATTATATTTTAAGTAATAGCCATGCAGAGCTAACTGAAGGCATGGAATCTCTGTTTGGGTTCAGACAGTGGTGTGCCTAAATGCATCCATCATGTTCAGTGAACTCATCCAGATACCCAAAGGCAGTAGGGGCATGGCTGCCAGAAGTACTGTCAATCAAAAACGATGCTGCAGAGATGATAACTGATGGAAAGATTCTGTCCCACCAGAACCAGAAAGGGGCAAAAGTAGAACCCAGTACATGTTCAGAGTGAAACTTAACCCCTAAATTCCCTTTCATAAATACAGCTGAGACTGCCCCATGATCTATGCAGAGATAAGTTGGTCCCTTACCAATGTTTTTTTTTTCCAGTGGAAAACCTAAGACCTGTAAAATATTCCTTATCATGAATACATCCAGAGCTCACTGATTTTTGCTGATGGATTTTTCAAGCCAGTGTGAAGTCTGAATCACTCTCCTCCCAAGGCTGATACAGAGTGTTGTCAGGACTGCTGTGGTTTGGATGATGTGGTTATCATCTTGGGTGTCTTGGATGGCACAGGATGGGGCAAGACCATGTCATGTTTTAATGTGATGTTTGGTCTACCTCCTTTGGGGTGAGCTGAACCTAGAGGATGAGTACATCAAGAAGGTGTAAGGGGATTATAAATGCCCTAGACAATGATGAAGTCCTGCTTTCTCTTCAATGGTTCACCAACCAAGTCATAAGAGGGCATCCATGATGCATCTTCAAACGTTCTCCTTCAGGAAAGAAAAAGCCAAGACAGCTTACTGAGGCACAAACCTGAACCTGTGGTCATATCCAAAGTGTTAGCAAGATCAAAATTGCAAAGGTCATCATGACCCCCCCCCCCCCAAAGCTGAATTTTTAACATTTTCTCTAAATATAGGAATGAAGAAAAGCTTATCTACTACCTGGTCCATTAAGGAATTGACTTGGAACTGGTGTGTTGAGTAGTTGAGGGCCATTACTCCAAACATGGTAAAGAAATATACTGCCTTGAAACACCTGTTCAGAATTTTCAACTTTTTTCTGGTGGTAGGGTGGCAAAATGCTGTTTTGTCTGGGTCCTGTCAGTATACCAGATCAGATACTCATGTGATTTAGCCTGGGGTTTGAACAAAGTGCCCATTTTCTGGAGGACTATAGAAGCACAGTTTGAGTGTTTTCAGGCTGCCAAAATGGCACCTGTAATGCTCATCTCCATGAAAGGATGACACAGAGTTCCTGTTTCAAGTGGGGATGACACAAAGCTCCTTAACCTTGCTCCCCAGCTATACAATCAGGCAATTTTGAAAAGAAGAAATGGGCCAGAAGTTAATCTCTGTGGACCACCTGAGGCTTAGTGTATTTTCAAGGAAGGCTCATTCAGGTACAGCTGTAAGAGGGGAGGACTCATCGTCCTTCTCTATCTCAGAGTTAATGGTCCCTTGATCCTCAGCTCAGACTCTTTATGTACTCTTCAGAGAAGCTAGAGGGGGAGAAAGTCCCCACCCCCACTTATTTTATGGTTTAGCTCATGTATGATCTCACATGATGACAGCTATGAGATGAATGCATGGTACTTGGTAATTTTACCAGGATGGCATGGGACAAGTCAGGTTTGGGCTGGGCCAGACACTGGCATCAGGCAGTGTTTCTGGTGGGCATATTACCACTCCCATAATGCAATTTCTCAACAGGCCTGAGATGTTTGCCATCCAATTTGTGAACTGCAAGCCCTGGCATAGAAAGACCCAACAAACTTCCCCCAACACTTGAGACAAGGGATCTTTTTTTGCTTAAATGAGTCCCTACAAAGAAAGTTATTGGTCTGCCTTACCTCTCCCCCAAAGCTGGGTAACTTTAAAGACCACTCTCTTGGATCATGTGTCTGACAAGTTGAGCAAGGGATGTGCCGCACATACACCCCAGAACACAGACTCAAAGGATGAGGACCAAAGACGCATTCCTCCAGAGGTCTCAATGTCTGAAGTGAAGGACATGTATAGCTGTATATCCTTGTTAACTGAGGACAAACACAGCTCTTGGAGGGATTCAATGCCTGTTTTAGAAACAGACTTGCCCTCACAATGGCTAGGCTTCCAAGTCACAGTCCTTGTGATGGAGCTCTGACTGAGACCAGAGGCTGTGAATGAGACCCTCCCATGGTTCCCCCTGAGAAACTTTCAATAACCACAATCCTTCTGGTAATGAGGAAAACCAGGTGTTTTCCCGCCAACATCAGCAGATGGTAGGGTGGAACCACTTGCACTTATAGCAGAAAAGAATTATTGCGTGCAGGGAGTAGATGTGCTTATGCTGTAAGCATATGTGTGACATCATAGCATGTACCATCTCTGAGTACACGTTCAACCAATTGCTTCTGAGAAAAAATGTCAATGTGTTTTGTGGGAGGATGAATCCAGTCCATGAAGAAGAATAAGCTCTCATTTCAGATTAAACGTTAAGTTGGTATTACGTTTCCAGTATTTACTAGTCACTAGATAAAGGCTGCACTTAATTTTTTTTAAGTGGCAGTCAATTTTGAACCATACTACCAAAACTCAAATAATGAGATATACTGTAAGACTAAATATGATGACATCACAAGGATCATAATTTGTGCTTTCCTTTTAACACAAATGGCTGTGAATGTGTGGACTAACCTACCTGATGAGTTAGTAGTGATCAGTATATAGCAGTAGTGTTCAATATGTGGAGAAATACAGTGGAATAATAGAGCAAAAAGACATGATAATACTCGTAAGGAGATAGGGGACCGGATGCTTGCAGGTTAAATGTGCAGAAGGAATTAACCCAGTAGTCTTATCTCACAATAGAGGTTGTGTATCTGTGAAAGAAAGCACCAGTGGTAACTCATCATGAGTGATAAAAATACACTGCTAAGCTTAAACCTGTGGCCTTTAATTAATGACTTAACGAAAAAGACCCAGTTTTTGTTACAAAAAGGGAGAAAAAATTAAAGGAACATTTCTATAGAAATAATTATGATAGTTTGAAATTAGATGCCAAAAAAGGAATGACTAAATGTGACAATTGTAAGTTTTGCCCATTTATTCTTGAAGGAAATGAAATTAAAGTAATGGCTGGAAACTATACTATAAAATTAGGACATGAATACAATTCAAATCAAAATTTGTAGTATATATAGCTTTGTGTGGATTATGCTCAGCTTTTTACATTAGGAAAACTTGCAGAGAATTGAATAAAATGATGTATGAGCATCTAAGGGTGGTTGACATCAAAGAAATTAATAATAGTTTAGCTAAGCATGTTTTACAAAAGCATGGTTCAGAATCTGATAAGGTTAATTTTAGGTTTTCTGTAATAGGTCAAGTTTTTGACTATAAAACTAGGTTTGATGCAGAAGATGAATTAAATTGGAAAGAATATTGTTGGCAGATAAAGCCAAATGCATGTAATTTTCCTGGTTTGAATGAGAGGGAAAATTACAAGGTGGTTTTAAAAAGAAAAGGGTTAACTCATTAAGCAAAGTTTAATTATGTGATTGTGATGTAATGTATTTAATAGGATTGTTATTTTATGAGAACTTGGTCTGAAGAAGTTCCATATTAGGAACAAAAGCGCTTAACAGCTGTATATAATAAAGTGTGTGTTTGTTTTATATAGACAGTCAGTACATTTTTATTTGTTTCAGTACGGTCCGTTTTTAAGAGTATTCACAAGGCTTTTTGTGGATTGTGATACTTAAAGAAAGATTTGCAGTTATTTTTGATTTTAGTGGCTATTTCATGTTCATACTCAGCTTTGAGCTTTCTAATGGTTCGCTTAAGTTCTTTGTTAGTTTACTTAAGTGTGCTCTTAAGGTAGGTAGAGTGAGATCTCTTATAAATATTGAGTTTTTTTCTCTTACTATATAATTATTTCTATGGGTATTCTATCACTGGGATTTGTTTTTAAACTTCTCATTATATCTGTTGTGGATAGGGACTATCTTATCCATTCAATTATTTAAGTGGGAGTAGAAGTCAGAGGCACAGTTAGCAGCTTTAGCAAAAGGATGCTTCAGAAGAGGATTGCAGCAGAATTTATTTAAGTCATTAAGTACCTTAAGAAAGTTTGATTTTGAGAAGTCTCTAAACACAGAACTATTTACAGATGAAATGCTACCAGTTTTAGACGAGAAGTTCACTAAATTATGGTCTGATTTAAGAAGACATGATGATAGATATGGAGTTGTATAAGGGGTCATATTTGTGAGGACTAGATCCATGATATTGGAGTTCCTAATAGAATGGTTAACTATTTGTGAAAGAGCATTAACATTTATAATGTCAAGGAAGCATTGGGCATGATGACCATTGGCAGTGCAGGTCACTCAGCTTATTTATAGATGGATGAAATCCCACAGTATAAAGGTCTTGGGCTTATTGGGAATTTCAGCTAATGTGTTAAGACAGCTGTTGTGCTCAGGAGGGGACATAGCAGGTGTCCTATAGCTTACTATGAAGTGGTAATTAGTCTTGTTTAGGGTGATTTGAACTTCTAAGAGTTCTTGTGTGGTACCCTAAGGAATCTGTTATGAGATGATAATATCATTGCAAATACTGACAATCTGCCACAATTGCCAGTGGGTCTGAAAATGTGCTAATCCCTGTAAGAAAAAAGATACATCAAACTGGCAGTGTTTTAACTATTACAATGTTTTACTGTGAATGCACAATATGACATACAATTTCAAATATTAACATAAATGAATGTTGTAGAGACCAAGAAAATTGTATTTGGTTTTCATGAGAAAATAAATAAGATTGCTAAAGGGTGGAAGCCTGAGATGTTATGATTGAGTATGGCTGGGGTTATAGGCAGTCTGCTGCAAAGCATGTTTAGTGTGGGATTTTCCTGCTGCAAAAATATCCAAAAATGTTAAGATAATACAACAGATTTCATAGAAATAAAGAACAAAAAATATGTTATCAGGGAAAACTGCTATCCTACACCAAAATCTCAACTTTAGTGCTCTTTTAAGGTTCACCTTCTGGAATGGTATCTAAATTGACCAGCCTATGTTCAATCAAACACAGATTTATCAGAGACAATATAACTGCGGCAATATATGAACTGCATAAAAATCTTCTTCCACATCTAAATTTATTTTGCCAGATCTGCTCCTTATGTACAACAATGTTCAGTATTGCAAAAGGATGGATGTTTCTATGTGGGAAAACTATGATTCATTTAAGGCAGTTTCAGTGGACTGGCTGATTTAAGGCAGTTTCTGTATATTTCATTGAGTAGTTTTGGATAACTTCATCAATATAAGTAAATCTGTGAATGATATTTACTGGTAAATAGATTACTTACAATAATAAACAATCAGTCAATCGCACAAAATAAAACAGGAGTTATTTTTAAAATAAGTGATATACATTTTTAGTAATCATAATTTTTACTTTTCGATATAAAACAATGTAAACATTCATATAACATAAGTCCAATGCCTGAATATGTGCATATGAGGTAGGAAAACAGCATTGTCATCACAGAACGGAAACAATGAATACAGTCTACTTTGGTAGAATAAAAATGTTACAATAAAACATCAGTCCTGGAGACTAGTCATAGGCCAATTAAAAGCCTTTTTTATTGTAATACAAGTGTTAGGAACCCTCACATTCATCAAATAGAATGATAAAATATGGTCATGCAGGTGATATCATATATATCAATTTATAAGTACAGTACAAAGATTCAACTTTCAGAGCAATATAGTCTATTTAAATTATTCCATGTAAAGAAATCTAATAGTTGCATGATGACATTCTGTTTTTTAATCCTTTCCAATGACCTTGCTCAATGCCTCTACTTACGCTGTGTCAATGTCTGTTAATTTATTTGATCTGTCAATAGTGAGAGCGGTGTATTGCCAAAGTGGGAGACAGCTTCCTGGCTCATTTATTCTTGTTTGAGGTACTGATCTGCCCATTAATTTCTTTGGAGGTGAGAGCTGGGCATTAAGGAGTAGACCAGTGTACTGCATCCTTGGAGGTCCCCGCCCCATCCATCCTAACTCCCTCACATAGGCAGCTAGTTGACTTGCAACGGTTGGGAATAATATGCATGTTCCCAACCACATTATACCTGATGAAACAACATATGTGCTACTTAACAATTCAAGCCTGCCCTAGACTGATCATTTATTCTCCAGACAGTGTCACCAGTGTGGCTCATCATGAGACCTTCTTCCTCCTACTCCTCCCTTCAATGGACAAGGTGGTATTAGCTGCCTGAATCTATCTCCCACTGCCTGGCACCTCCAGTGCCTATACTACTAATTGAACCTATGTCACCTAGGACATGCTCAGGAAGTTATCCCTCTATGCCACAGGGATGAGTGCATGAATACATTTAAGTGAATGAATGATTCCATAAAGACAGTGCTTGCCTTATCAAAGTATACTATAATTTTGCAGTGATCTCCACTTTGTGTCCATTTTTTGTCTGCATGGAGTTTAACTCATGATAATACTACATAAACTAAGAGTTTTCTACTAAGTGATAAGAGCTGGATATGCAAAGCAGAAAGTCATATCACTTGCAATCCTATTTTTAATAATCAAGCACATGACGAACCAAATGGGTTGCATAGATTTATTATGACCAAAATATGTAAAAATACATCTGCAGCAGTGTTTTCCCATGGTAATACAACATTAGAGGAGTCAGCTTTACCCATTACTACCTTATGGATAGTCAAGTGAATATTAGGAAGGAACTTAAGCTGTTTTGTATAAATGTAGGAATAGGAAAATATTTATTTGTTTACTGGGAAAGTCTGACTTGGAATGAGCCAATTTTCAGAGGAGGCCTGGGGAGAAACACTCCAGATGCATGTCTTGTAACATGGGAGGAAACCCACATGAACACAGGAAGAACATGCAGACTCTGCACAGAAGGCATCCCAGCTGAGAATCGAACCAGGGAACCTTTTGCTGTGAGGTGACAACACAAACTGCTACACCACTGCACCACACCAGTAATGCTGCAGGACACAAACTTGGGAAGAAGAAATAAACCAACAGGATGTGAACAGTAAAGGACTTAAATTAGTTAGCATATCATCTTATACACTAAAGATTCCTTTAGGCTAATTAAACATGGAGCAATGCATGTTTAATCTTAGAAAAATGCTCACATGACAACAGCAAAGCATTTACAAAAGCATTTAAAGGAAAATAAACGTAAAATACCATTCACTATACTGTAAGTCTTCTCTTTAAAAAAACACTTGTGTTGAGACATAAGCAGTTACTGAATAAAGTCATTTACTGTTCATATCTTGCTAGTTTATTTTCTTTTTCCTAAATTGGTATTCTACAAAATTATTGTTATTCTATTGTTATTTGTGGGATTTATGATTATCTAAGGAAGGCCATTTGTTTATTTTGTTATTAATTTATAGTAGATTCTTACACACTTTATATATAATATTCCTGTCAGGCCAAATGTTGATTATTTTAAGCAGTGACATGCATTTAGCATGGTTAAATTAGTAACAGAGTAGTAAACTGAATTCAAAACTGAATTACTATTACATGAGAAGAAATGTTTCTTTTTGGAGTAATTCAACCACAAGGAAACTAGGCTCAAATTATCAAACCCAAACAGTGGGAAAATTTAGCAACTGCAGTTTTTACCATACTAAGTTGTAGAGTGATATTGACTTTAAACTTTCATAATTTCAGCATTTCTGTAATAATGATTAAACAACACAGTTCTCTTTTATTATAAGAATAGCTGAAATTATAAAAAATGTTCTTAATTGTAGTGCTAGGAATGTCTAAACGTGGTTGCAACAGCAAACACCCTTTGAAGCCCTAGTTTTTCATAAAGTTATGTGAGTCAGATATTAAAATTGTAATTAATGATGAAACTATAGAGAAGATGTATGAGGATCTAGTAATTTATCCAAGAATGGGGGGATTTCATATAGACCCCTGTTTTCTTAATGAATTCTCTAACTACAAGAATCCAAAGAAAGATGTTACAAGAGCTTGTGGTAAAGGTAGTAAGACATTTTATTAATCTTAAAAACTGTACAAGAAAATGACAATGTGGTTATTGTAATTCCACCCTTTAACTGTGGATCTGACAAATTACCACTGCCGACTCATGTATTACTGTTATTTCAGATAGACTTCAAGATTACTTATTTAAATTATTTGAACACTGAAATTACACAAATAAAATAATCTTCAGATGTCCCTTTCAAGAACATAGACTGTAGCTAGCAGGTTAAATATATGTCTGTTCCAGTTGTCAAGGTCTAATTTTATCTTTGTAGGGTTTGGTTAAAACTCACATACATGATGGTATATATATTATAGTTATATTTAACTCCTAAATATTTGAGTTTGTTAAGTGAGCTGTTTATATTCAATTACCAGACAGAAGAGTTAATATTGCTTGTTGCAGTCACAGGTAAAAGGGTTGACTTATCAGCATTTAATTTATAGTTTGATGATTTGCTATGGTCTTTGATTACATGCAAGAGGTGAGGGCTAGTTGTAGTTAGGTTCCAGAAGAAAAGAAAGGTATAATTCACAAATGAAGTAATAGTAATGACTAAACTGAAAAATGTAATTCCTAATAATTACAAATATTAAAATGATAGGGTCACAAAGAAATCTCTGTTGAGTTTCTGTGGAATTTTTAATAGAAGAGGAAAGCTCTCCTGTTAACTGCTAAACAAATAAATGATGAGGCATACAAAATATTAATGGCTTGTATATAGTTGTTGAGGAAAGCAGTTTTTAAGACTTTATACAGAAAAGGAACATTCACATGGTTGAATTCTTCATTTGTATTCAATTAAAATGCTCCATGTTGATTATTATAGTGTTAGTCATGATAATAAATTAGTTCTAGCATAATAGCCTTTTGAATTTAAAAGTCAACTGGGATTTTGAGATGATCTGGTTAGAGCCAAGTGAAACTTCTTTCCCAGTACAATTGAATAACCCCTAATGGCTAGCTAGATCAAAGATAAAGGACGCCTACTTTAGTTGTCAATCTGTAGTTTGATTTAAAAAGAAAAAAAATATCTAGATCAATTCATATATTTGTCTTTGATACCATGTTTTTTGATATGACTGCATAATTTGGCCAAGAATGATCATAAATACTTATTAAACATTTTAAAGAAGGATATATCAAAGCCATCTATTTCAGGAGCCTTACTTAAGTTAAGATGTGAGCCACTCTCTATCAATTCCTCCAGCACTTCATCCAGCATTGTATTTGAATCTAATTTCAACATGAAATGGAACTTTCTGGAAGCAGATTTGATAAGAAGCTGAAGGTGATTCTATTAATATTAATTTATTGTGAGGTTTCTAAAAACATGTATTTCCTCATATATTTAATAAAACTCATTAAGAAAAGCTGTTGGTCATCTATAAAGATTACTGTTTACTGGTATTGATGATGCATTATCAGTATATTTGGTATGAGTTTTGATTAAAAAAGCATAAGACTGGAAGCATGTAATGATCTGAATTGATGCTAGGTGTCAGATACTGCTGTGAATTTATCTGAGTTGATGCTCTGTTGAAGATCGTAGTTTCATTGTGAGATGCATTTTTTAAGATTAGAAATCTAACTTATTTCATACTTTTTGACATATGATAATTTTTGAAAACATTAGAGGTACATCTCTATCAAGACAAAAGCAGATGTATTGACAAAAAATGAAACAAAGCTCAGTTGGATTTCCAAAACAAAAGTTACACAACTATATACAATATTCACAGTACCATGTTTCATGATTACAGTCCTTAATATCATCTCCACCACACAGGTTTGGTTTTACACAGCTCTTGGAACAAACAGGCTGTTAAAAATCACAGTTAAAGGGCTCGACAGGCCTTTCTTTTAGCTCACACATTGTTCATGTGAATTTTCTCGGCCTAAATCAACCACAATCCCTCACTATGATAAATAACTTCAGAAACCACAATTGTTCTGTAGAAGCTCCTGTTATGACCCACAGTGAACCTCCAATTCAAAAGCCAAATTCCTGTCTTTAGCTTTCAGGCTACATACCTTTATACTTAATTGGCAATAAGCTTTTCATTATTCTCACTAATATAATTAGTTTCCTAACTAAACTGCTGTGAAAATGTTAGAAACACAAGGTACACTTAAAGATGTACATCCCATTCTTCAACCACACAATGTTACAGTTGTTTTACTAATCAAGAAGCCTCTGGTTGTAGTTTTAAAAGCAACCCATCTAATATCTAGCTTCATGATGAATTAATTCATTGATGTAGCTCAAAAAAATCTTTTTTTGAGCAATAGTAGTGGATTTTATCACCAGGTAGCACTAGTACTATCATATAACTGCATAGCAATTATTAATTGGATTGATAATATGCTCCAATAATCATCTGGGTCCTGCACTATAGAGTTTTACTTCTGGAAGTTCCCAGACAATTCCTGACTATGATCTAGACAAAGATGAGAAAAAAAGTAAACTCTTCTTCTACTGGATACAAAGAACAGTAATGATCAAAGAAATTGTGACCATTAATAAAGTTTGATATGAACTGTATATATCTCTATTATTATGGAGAAAGAATGCTTCAAGTGTATCTATCAGAAAACCTAAAGTGAAATGTTAAGCTCTACCAGGGACTAAATTGTGTTTACTAAATTATGAAAAAACCTGAAGGAGTTGAAGGAAGAAAAAGGATATATCTTGACACAATGCATACAATGAAGCCAACACTAATGAATGATAAAATAAGAGACTAATGTCTTCCACTATAACCAACGTTTTTGAAAAACATTTTTAATCTGTAGTATATTACATAGGAAACTTCCTTTAACCAGAATAGCTACTGCATAGCTATTGGTCGAGTTACATGAAACCAGTATAAATAGTACCCATTTCTTCTTGAATACCTCAAACTGGGGGCCTGAAAATTAGTTTCTTGTATAAATTGTTTATTTTCATATATCAAAGCAAGTTCCAAAACATTTTCATTTTACTTAATACTGCCAAGTATATTTCAAGAAGAAATAATAATTAAGTCATCACACATATGTGCCTTCTTGTTAAAACATACTGACATTTTTCTTATCTGAATCCATGCAAAGGTTAAACAAATGGCAGCTACCCCACCCCCACACACACAACCCTAATCCTGCTAATAAGTAACCTGTTTAGCTGAGAACTTAAAAACTCCAAATATAATTCCCTTCAATAACATTAACCCCAGCAATGAATTTGCAATAATTTGCTAGTGATCTACTAGAACTGTCAGTATCTCATATAACTATTATGCTGCTCAGCTCAACATGCAAACAACCACAACAGTGCTAAATTTACCACTAGAAAATGGGTTGGACCACTCAAAAGGCTACTAAATCAAAATAATTATATGTTGTACCAAGAAAACACACTTTTGATATTTTTATCACGCTCTATTAGAATGAAGTCTAATATAGCCCCTTGGCTCTCAAAGGAAACAAAGAAATTAATTCACAGTAAAAATAAAATTTGGGCCAAATGGAGACACCATAGAACCACCTCTGATTTTCTTCATTTTTGCCAACTTAGAAATCTTACAAAAAAAGCTATAATCTCTGACAAAAAGAACTACTACTGTGAACTTCAGGAAACCCATTTATATAAACCCAAACAATTCTGGTCTTCAATCAACAAACTCCTTTCACCTGGTACAGCTAAAACTCCCTCCCCAATAAACGCAGACCCAGAAACCCCTAGCCATACTGCAAACGCCTTTAACACCTTTTTTTATTGAAACCATTCAATCTCTTGCTAGACAACTGAACGCCAATAACTTTTACCCTCCAAATAATCTTGTTGATTCCCCCCACAACTTCACTCTTCATCCTATCTCTACCTCTTTCATCTACAAGCTTATTCTTAAACTGAAACCCTGCACCCCCTCTGCTGACAAACTCCCCTCTCTCTTTCTTCAAAAGGCTGCTAAACAGATTGCATACCCTATATCTATACTCATTAATAGGACTATCCAAGAGGGAACCATACCAGATATATGGAAAATCTCTCATATCATCCCACTACACAAAGGTGGTAACTCTATTGACTACACTAACTTTAGACCTATTGCTCTTCTCTCTCCTCTAGCTAAGATTATGGAGAAATGCATCCATCAGCAACTCGTACAATATCTCTCTTCACACAACATAATAGCCAACTGTCAACATGGCTTTAGACCCCACCATAGTACCTCCACTGCCCTCCTTTCTTTTGTTGATACTATCAACAACTATCGTAACTCCAATCTTTTCTCCTCTGCTCTATTTATTGACCTCTCTAAAGCTTTTGACATGGTGAACCACTCTTCCCTTATTAACATCTTTAAATCCCTCTCATTTGATAGCATGGCTTTAAAATGGTTTAGTTCTTATCTTAACAACAGACATCAAGCCGTTCGTTGGGACAATCATATCTCTTCCTTATTGCCTGTTTCTATTGGAGTCCCACAGGGCTCTATTCTCGGTCCACTTCTCTTCTCCCTTTACATAAACGATCTCAACACTGTCATCCCTCAAGCTACCTGCATCCAATATGCTGACGACTCCACGATTATTTGCTCAGCATCTACCTCTGCAGAGCTACTCTCTCTAACTCAAACTACCTTCAACACTGTAGAAATTTGGTTTACTAGATGGTACCTCCTCCTCAATGCTAAAAAAACGAAACTTCTCCTTTTCACTCCTACCATTCTAGCCTCCCCATTAAACTTCAACATTTTGTCTAATGACACCACTGTTATCTCTCCTGACACGTCAACTAAACTGCTAGGAATAACCATTGACAAGAATCTCACTTTTTATCAACACATCAATAACATCATCAAAACTGTTAATAAAAAAATTGGATCATTATACCGTATCAAACCTTTTCTCACACCTTCTACCAGAGCTACTATTGCCCACTCCCATCTTATATCTACTCTTTTTTATGCCTCACCTATTTTCACTAACCTTAAGAAGGCCAACCTAAATAAACTAGCAACTTGTTACAATAGCATTGCCCGCTTTGCCACCAGTAACCCTTTCAGAACACATCATTGTCATAACCTAAAACTCCTAGGCTGGCTTGAGCTACAAAACTGTCTTTTGATCTCACAACTTACCATTGCTCACAAGATACTTTACCAACCTTATAATACCCCTATACTTTCTCAACTTTTAATCCCTTATAATAATCTTACCTCCCTTCGATCTTCTTCTAGACTCATGACCAAATCTGTAAAGTCCCATAACTTAGCTGGTGACTCTCTGTTCACTAATACTGTAGGAAGGATATGGAATCAGCTACCCACTGATATCACTCTAATCTCCTCCTTACCACTCTTCAAACAAAAAATCAAACTGTACTTCCAAAATCACTGGCTCTGTTCCTGTAGGACTCCTGACTAACCTTCTTCTTTCCCCCTACTCTACTAGAACTTTACACTATACTTATTAACTATACTTATTCCTTCTTCTTATTGCCCTGTTGCTCTCCTCTTATGCTCTGACCCACTCCTCCTTTTTCTCTCCCCTGTCCTCTTTTCCATCTTCTTACCCTTCTCCTCACTAGACTATTGCTTCTTTCTCTCTTCCTCCTTTGTATTTCTTCTGTAATTCCCTTCTTATCTCCTGTTCTACTTCTTCTCTCCAACGGATTATCAAAAACATGTTGCTAATCTTGACTTTTTGTAATGCTTCTACTGAACGACTATATTTTTGTGTGTTCCTTAGGTATTTTGTTTTTTCGTGTTACTAAATGTATATTCTTATTGTACTTAATTTTTTATAAATTGTCTCTTTGTAATTTAGTATGTGTGGAGCTTTTCTCCCCGGGCCTCTACTGAAAATGGACATATATCCAGCTAGACTAGCCCGGTTAACAAATGTAAAATAAAATAAAATAAATAAAATTTATTTGACTCTACTAGGAACCAAAACAGTCAATCCTCCTGGTTTATCTTATTTTTCAGCAAGGACCAAGTAGTTTATATTTTGCATTATTCAAATGATAACATATCAAATTATGATGTACTGTATATCTGTTTTTGCATTGCCCTGCTACCTGTGCTCATGGGACCATTACAAATCACAGATAAATAAAAGAGTCAAGGAAACTCCAGTCCTGCAACATAGGTTATTTTCCATCATACTGCTGCAATTTTCCTTTGAAACTCTGAAGTTCAATTGTAGCTTGGTAGAGGCATGCACATTTACTGGGATGCTGCAGTTTAGAAACCATAATCTCCCACTAGATAATAACAGTCCTTTTGTTAATTTCAAAGTAAGTGATGTAGGCTGAGAAACCTGTTTATAGTATCTACCCACCCAAATATGCAAGTCAGCTTTTTCCTTTCGGGTTACCTAGGTTGTTTTTATTTTGTTGTTAGTTCTTACTGCCAACTTAGTTTGGAATGTTATTGTGAAATTAATTTTCTTCTGTAAGTGAAGTCTATAATCTCCCGAGTATACCAGTACTTACTTGTAGTCTCCTAGTTTATTGATAGTTTATTTTTAATTCATCTTCCTTTGTTTGGTGCTCCATGTGGCCCAGTTCTGCCTGCTCCACTCAGGCTCACTTCGCTTCTCTACCCTACCCCCAATTCCCACCCACCCACCCTACTCATAAAATTATTTTAACCTTGCCATATCCATCCCTGAAGATTCTCCAATTACCACCCTCTGCACAGAGCAAACCACATCATACCCACTAAATATCTGCCCCCTTTTTACCCATTCTCTACTTGCCTCCTTTCTCATTATCTCCTCTTACTACTCCTCCCCCTAACTCATACCATCCAAACTGCCACTATTTAATTTTACCTTATTTCAATTTGATTCTTTCTCTTTACTTGAAACAACAACATAACCAACTAGGATGTCACCTCACCAGTTACCCTATTCCCCACAAAAAAAGCATAAAGGTGTCAACATTCCATTCTTCATAATGTTGTTCTTCCATACTTTTCTCCTAATTCTTTTTTTCCTGGTCTCTATTTTAACATCCTACCAATACCACCTACTTACTCTCACCACCTCCCCTACAATCTCAATCTCCTCATCACTCTATACTAAATTCATACACTTTGATATAGCTCCAAGCCTCTTTAACACCACCAAAGTAGCATTTTTCACATAGACATGCACATCAACATACCACAACTCAACTGCTCTGTAAATATACTAAATTAACATTCAAGCACCCAAACCCATTAATACATTTAAGATCAAGCCTCAAACTTAGTGGTGATATCCACCCAAACCAGTCCCAAAAGTTAATCCACAAGAACCAAACACATGACTCCTTCCAAATGTTCAGACTACTACTAACCCTAACTACAAAAGTCAGACCTCTTACTTCTAAGCATGAATTTCAGGAGCCAAGTAAATACAATGCACAAATTTCTTGCATCCCTCTAACTCTACTCTCATGATATAGTAGTTTTAACTGAAATCTGGCTAAAGCCTGAGATTAGTGACACTGAAATTCTAACCCAAGACTACAACATCCATAGACAGGCTAGATTAAACAAAAACACTCAAACTTCAATGCCTAGAACCAAACTCTCCTAAACTCAGTAATGCTGAACTACTATTTATTAGACTTGAAATAAATCCCAAGAAATCCATAACTAATACAGCAGTTCACCTCCCTCCTGCAAACAACCCCATCATAATTGAGGACTTCCTCCATTGGTCATCCTTAACATTCTCTCAGGAAACCATAATAATGTGTGACTTTAATACAGAATGGCTAACTTGCACCTCAGATAATCCTACAAAATTCATACACCTATATGGATTCTCCCAGTTAGTATAATCCACAACTAGAGTTGTCAAAGAAACTAATAGTCATGACTAGACTGGATTTTAGCCAATAAACTATCATTTGCCTATCAGTCAGGTTGCCTCCCAGATAGTATTAGTGACCACCTACCTTGTCAAACAATATCTACACTCCCCAAAAAATACCACATATAGACAAACATGCAAAATGAAAAAATTCTCACCTCAAATATTCTTATCAACCCTACAGCAATGTGACTGGACCCTGCTAACATTGCTCCCACTTGATACTGCTGTATCGTACTTTAATAATACATTTCTAGACATGTTGAACAGCCAAACACCTCCTATGACTATTAGAATGAAGACAAACTATGCTCCCTGACTAACAAAAGAAACCAAGTTATTACTTAAAACTAGAGATAATGCTTGGGCACAATACCAGTTCAACAAAAAAACAAACCACCACCCTAGGTTGTTACCTACAACTAAGAAATAAAACCAAGAAACAGGTTAAAAATGACAAAAAAAGTCATATTACATTGCAAACCAACAAGAATTTAAAAACAATCACAAAAAAGTTTGGGCTACTATAAATCAACTACTACAGCCAGGTCAATCCATAACCCCAACACTAACACTATAAATACTATAAACAGTATCAATTCAATACTTACTTCACAAACTCCATAATAACTCTAACCAAAACTAACAACAATACATGTCTACACATTTTCAAAGGTCCAAAAGAAACATCCAATGCCTTCTCCTTCAACCTGTACAAACCAGCACCATAAAAAACATTACTCAACAAACTTAAACCCACTTCCCTCACTGCTGATAATCTACCTTCTGAATATCTCAAGATAGTTGTGGCACCATTTTTTATCCAGTCTCTATTTTAATAAATCACTCCATAACAGAACAGCATGTTCTGAAAATCTAGAAAATATCTTATACCACACCACTACATAAAGGAGGGATCTGTAGAGACCTTTCTAACTTCAGGCCAATCACAATCTTATCTCTGCTATCCAAAATTTTAGAAAAATGTATCCATTCCCAGCTCACGAATTATTTACTATCGAATAACCTTCTAAATAATTCCTAACACAGCTTCCGACCCAACCATAGTACCACTACAGCTCTCTTAGGCTTCACAAACACTATCAATCATTTCAGAAATAATGGTCATCTAATCACCTCCACATTCCTAGACATGTCCAAAGCATTTGATACCATCTCACATCACCAAACTCCTCAATGAACTCTCGTCTCTTAAATTAAGTCATTCTGCCCTAGCATGGTTTCATAATTACTTATCTGATGGACTACAAGCTGTAAAATGGCAACATGATTTCTCCTCTCTATTACCTGTTCCACTAGGTGTTCCACAGGGCTCAGTCCTAATTCCACTCCTATTAAATATCTTTACCAACAAGCTCCACAGTGCCACCCACTTAGCCATAATCATACAGTATGCTTATGACTCCACAATCATCTGTGCAGCCCCCTCACGCTCAAAACTCCAAGAAATAACCCAGCTTTCCTTCACAGCAGTAGAATCTTGGCTGTCTGTCTCACAGTTAATTCTTAATCCCAATAAAACTAAATGAATGATATTTTCAATATACTCATCTATCAATACCAAGATAGAACCTATATCACATACTAAGCTACTCAGTGTTACAATTGATAACATGAGATTTGACAAACACTTGTCCCTAATCATAAAAACGTTCATATAAAACTAGGTTCTCTTTACAGAATTAAACCTTACCTCACCAACTCCACAAGACAAACTATTGCCAGGACTCACCTACCCTATACTCTCTGTACGTCTCACCTGTCTTCACCAACCCGAAGAAAACAGATCTACTAAAACTAGACACCTGCTACAATAAGATTGCCAGATTTGCTACAAGCTCCCTGTATAGATCCCATCACTGTACTGCATTACTCCAACTAAACTTCTTGAGTTCTCCAATTACCTAACTCTCACCCAACTTACAATGGCACATGGCATAGTATTTCAACCTGACAATTGTCCAGCACTCCATAACCTACTTCAACCTCAGTTTAATAAAAGACACCTGAGATCTTCTGACAAATTTTTATTACAAGTCACAAAAGCTAACAACTGTTATGGATATTCTCTCTACTCTAATGGAATCTCCAGGACCTGGAACTCCATTCCCCAGCACAGCCTAACTACTGCCAATCCCTCACAGTTCAAAACACTTCTCAAGTCCTACCTATCTAATTTTTGGCTCTGCTCCTATCTAACTCCTGGCTGACTGTCATCACTCCTGTTTCATAGACTTCTCTTGCATACCTCCACTACCTTCTCTGTAGATTTTTATTCTCTCTACTTGATATTATTCTACCTCATCTCATTTACAACTTTACCACGAGTCTTATCCTACATTCTCTCTCTAGATTCTCTGTCTAAGCCATTCACACACAACCTAATTTCTGCTCCTGAACTTCTCATCAATTCTTTAGACAGTTTTTTGTATACTTTAAATAGCTACATAGTTACATCTACCTAGATAATGAAAAACACATTTATAAGTCTAAGCATATCCTGTATCAAAAATTGTTTGTAAATGCCTTATCAGTAATATGCATTTTCTACTATTTTATATGTGTAATTTGTATTCCTTGTACATGCCACTACTGTATAAGTTTGTATCATATGTTTCGCTTTTCTGCTCATTTGTATCTATTGGGGCTTTTCCCCTTGGGCCTCTGCTGAAAATGTTCATGTGCCCATTCAGACTATCCCAGTAAACAAAGTCAAATAAATAAATAAATAAATAAAATCCTTAATATGGAAATAGAGAAACTAGTGAATTATTTATACAAGCATTTCCTGTTTATTATTACAAGAAAATATTGTTCTTCTACAGAATTAGAGGGTTAAAGCACTTACTGTTAGGTAATAATAGAAATTCTTGGTACAATATATTGGATTATGATTAGATCTCTAATCATGACCAGTGTATTTTGTATTCGAGAGAAAGCAAAGCTTGAGAGGTAAATCTTGTCATCCATGTCAAGAACACATAATAAAATGCTAAGACCAGTGACCCAATCGTAATTTTCTGCTCCATGTACTACTAGTTACAGGAAAAAAGTTTAGAAATGTAAAGTGTTTTACCAGCTTTCTAAGCCTTTGAAAGCTATTTAAGCACTTCATTCTGTCAAATAAAGAGCAAGCAGAAATGAAGTGCCCCTCTGTAGAACTTAGAAGTTTAAAAGCTGTTAGATATTTCATTTTGTCACACTTTCTATATATGTGTGGCACAGTGAAGTTATAACAGCTTTTAACGGCTGTTTCACTTTCTCAAGCTTTTAGTCCCTAGCCCAAGACCCGATCTGAACACTGTTTAGGTGTACTTAACAATCTTTTGTTTAGCACACCTAAACACTATTCAAATGTGGTCTCACTTTAGGGACAATCCTAACAAATGTTTTTCTCAATTTCATGAAGTAATCATAGCACTCTGTATTACATAATAATTGTGGCACTGAGTAGAAGTTAATTAGCTGAAAACAAACAAGGTAACACCACACTTTAATGAACTGTTGTATAGATAAATCAGTTTATAGGACTCACTATAATACACACACTTTCATAATAAACGAGATTACCGTTGATGATGCTATATTAGTAATCTAAAAATATTATTGTTGACTTTCATTATATTAGACATCATCAGGTGCTAAATAGTGTAAAAAGCAAAAAGATGCCGTCTAGAGACAATAATATTCTGTTATGGCAATTACCTGGAATTAGAATCAAAAAGTAATTGCAAGGTTTCAGTGATTCAGGTAGCAGTAAACCCCACCAGTAAGAGATGAACTTATCCTCAGCCTTCCCAAGATCAGTGGACGTGATCTGATCACATCATACAAAAGCATTACTGATGCAAATTGTCTCAGGACTGTAAAGCAAACTTCAGTTAGCAAAACAAGTTTTCAAGACCGTCTTGAAAAATGCAGTTAAGTGGTAACCCTAGATAGGCTAATAAATCTCCATATCCTGTTTGTGCTTTTTGCAAGCAGGAATGTTAAGAGAGTTACAGAGGAAAGTGAAAGACATGGCATGTTGTAATAAGATCCTAAGAAGGGATTTGAATCTGACATAACACAAGTCATTGGTAAGGTGGTGAATTTGGAGCAATGTCTGGGTTTTGATAGAACTTAGAAAGCAACTGTATTGACATGTAGTAGAAAGTTAAGGAAGTATTTGGCCCAGAAATTTGTAACAGTATACAGGAGAAATATAATTTATTCAGGCCTATAACATAAATGGGGAGTTTGTGGAGATTCTTTATGGATTCCCATAAAGCATGGGATGGATTTTGGCTGCATCTAATATTAGTTTGTTGCTATGGAACCAGGCAGAGAGTTTATAAAAGTGTGTTTGTATGCAGAGCTAGATAAAGTAATCAACATGAATGTTTTTTGAAGCTCAGAAGGTCAGAGAGGAGGTTATTGATAAAAACAGTAAAGATATGGGTCCAAGGATGGGCCCTTGTGTTGGCACATACATGAGGGTAGTAGACTCAGTCAGGATGTATACATAAAGTACTGTAATAGGATAATTATATAAGTCAGATTTAAACTACTTAAGAGGAGCATGTAGAGGCCAAGATGGGCTAGTGGATGAGTGTACAGTCAGCCATGCAAATGTCTGCTGAAGTCCAAGGATACTGCATCACTGTGAATACCTTGATCAATATTAGACAATATGAAGTGTGCAGTCATGCATACAGTAGTGACTGTAAAAACAACAGGTTGAAAGCCATAGTCTGCATTATTATGTGTGCAAAATGGTGGTAAGTGATCCAAAATTTATTCATAGATTAATTTTCAAGAGTTTATTCAAAAGGGAGAAGGATAGATATTGTTTTTTAGTACTTGGATGGGTGGGTTTGGATGCTTTAAGTATGGAAATAATTACTGTTAATGTCTATTCACTATGACAGTTCTATTGTAGAGAGCAAAATTAAATACAAATATTACAGGGTGTGCAATATAGGATGAGGTCTTTTTAAATTAATTTTTCATAGAAGAATTTACGCTAGAAGAATACATTTCTGGATCAGAACTGAGAAGTTTCTGTACACAGTCTGCATAAAATAGTCTTACATGACAGCTAACTAAAGCAGAGCATTTTTTGAGCTCATGGGAAGAGGGTTGTAAGTTTGGAGAGTGGTAAGAAGTTGTAAAGGGAGTGGAGAGGAGATTAGGTGGATATAAGTGGATGTGAAGAAGTGTTTCAAACTGTTGTCGGTTACAGATGAATTTTTTTTGTGTTAGTAGAAGGGTATTTTTTGTTTGACTAATGACAGGTACTTAGATCCTACCAGTATAGTATTACATTTTTGTGGGACAAATTTCTGTTTTACTCTGAGGTGCTTTGCTTTTGTGACATTAAATGTCAGCAATATAGTTTATAGTAGTCATTTGTATTGAGACAGTAATATTGTTAGAAGATATCCATAGACACCATACCTTGCCATAAAATGCATAAACTTATTGAGGTTTGGGAAAATCTGGGACTTGAATTTCTTCAAATCTGTCTTTTATTTAATGGATATAATGATTTTTGTAGATGAAAGAGACTATTATTAAAGACAGTAAGAGCAAGATTGGGGTTTTGGCTGTGTAGAGTGGAGGCTTGCTAACATTTTTTGTTTGTTTTTGATGGTGTAAGGGGGATAAGCAGCAAAAGAAAATTCGAGGAAAGATTCTGAGGTTGTTAAAGGATCAAACTGAGAGTATACGGTAATGATCACTGAGAGCTTTAGGGAACATTCTGGAGGAAAAATAATGATTGAGAATGTTGGTTAGTGTGATATCTAGTAGAAAATTATTACCAATGTCGGGGTTAACATTAACATTTTGGGTAAGGTTATAGTAAGTTTTGTGTTGTACTTTATTCTGAATATTGTCAAGCCAATTGAGATTCAGATTGTCAAGAAGTAAGAAGTTGTTATTTTTAAAACCATGCAGAAAAGATCTCAAGTAAATATGTGCAATTAGTGAAGAAGGAGGTTGATGGGATAAGGTTATGTTAAACATGGTGCATGGACCTATGAAAATAACGTTCCACTAGGGATCAGTGGGGAGGGGTTGCTAATGGGATGACATTTTGGGACTTTTTATAAAAAAGGCATGGTGTACTTTTACTGCTTGCTGTCCTAGGCCAGTCATTTCTATGTGTGCTATGATCATAGTCGGCCTTAGGCATAGGCCAACTAGGCGGCTGCCTAGGGCGCTACTCTCACAGGGGCACTTTTTCTGTATTTATTTGGTGTAGATAGACCAGGATGGGGGCACCAGTTGGTGTGGTGGGGGGTGCTGTGGAGCCCTTTTGCCTGGGACACCAGTTGACCTAAGGCCGCTCCTGGCTATGATCACTGGCGAGGTTAATACAGAATATGTTGTTCTGATGTAAGCCAAATTTTAGTTATTACATGGATATCAGGATGATGAGTTTCTAGCCATGATTCACTTAGATAACATTTATTGTCAATTTAGCTTGTACTAATGTGTGAGATAATGAGATTTTATGGGAAGCTCTGGGGAGGAAGAAGGCTGAGTAATGGGGAGTGTTTATGGGTCCCTAAGTTACTTTCAGTATTCTTCAAAATCTTCTGCAATAATATTATTTATTTTATTTATTTTATTTTATTTCCAGTTTGATTACAGGGAAAGGCCACTGGGGCCAGAGAGACCGTTTTCAGTGGAGGCCCGGGGAGAAAAGCTCCATGAAACAGATTACAGTAAAGATAGCAGTCCAATAAAAATAAAAGTACAAGTAGAAATACATATTAAATAATACAAAGTGTGAGCAATATTGCCCATAGTGGAAAATATTGTGCAGATACATTTTAACAAATTCACACAGTTAAAGTCAAAAGTCAAAAGCTATTTACAATATTTACAGAGTGTGAGAGATTGTATGGGAATTAGCTATAGAAGGTTACAGCCCAATATAAGGTGCTTAGGATCTCAGGAGGATACCCTCCCAGGGGCTTTTGTTAAAGAGTTCTAGGTAGGGAGAATGCAGTTACATTTCCATTTGGAGGAGAGGTAGGTGTAAAGCTGAGTTTTGAAGTTATTTGTGAATAAGAAACTATTAGTTAGAATTTGACTGAAGAGCATTAGAGTGCCTTGCAAGCACTGAGAAATCATCACAAACTGATTGTAAAGAAGGCAGGTAAATGGAAGAATGTATTACAATGCGCACTGCACAGTATGAAAATATGTTTGATTATTTATCTCACTTAACTACATGCAAAGAAGTCAATATGGAGATGCATAATCAGGCTCTTAAAGTTTGTATACCCTGTTACAAAAAATGGTATTAGTTTCTGCAACCTCACTGAGGAAGATGCCTTTAAGAAATGTTTCTGCCCTGTCAGTTATTTGCTGTCTACCCAAAGTTCTCAGATGTTGTAGTTCCCCTCCTAAAAGACTGATTGTAAATGGTTGTGGCAGCTATCTTACAATATGGCCAAACTAGTCAACAGTTGTCTGTGAAATGTCTTTTCCCTTCTCTTATATTTATGATTCTTCTTATTTTCTTTATTAAATTCCATCAATTTACTGAGAAGATGGCATGTACTGGCTCACTTTACACTCCACTAACCTTTATTTATTTGTATTTATTTAACATTTGTTAACTGGGTAGGTGAACTGGTTCAAGGACCCTTTTTAGTGAGTTCCTGGGTCAGATAGGCCAGGCAATGCACCTGAACATACAACAGAATTTAGAACTATTTATTTAGAACTATTTGCACAGAAATTTACACAGGCATTGACAGTAACATAATAATAGATATAGTATTGTACTGAATTTTAATTTAGGAACAGATCATTTTGAAATTTCATGTAGGTACAGTTCATTACTAACAGAGCAAATTAGTTTTTAGTTCAATTCTAAAGGAGCATTTCAGTGAATATGCTAAAGTGATGAATTAGTATTTAACCAGTAGATGGAATACATAATTATGCCTTCCTTACAAGTGCCTTCTAGCCCACATCTCTGAAGCACTTACAGGCATGCTGTGTTATTAGATAGTTTTTAGCTGTAGTCTGAAGCTAGTAAGTTTGCTCATGTGACTCATTTCTTCTGGGAGGTTGTGCCAATTGAAAGGTGTATTTTTAGAGAAGGCTTTTTTAGTAGTGGCTAATCTGCAAGAGCTCCTGATTAACTGAGTGCTGTCTTTATTTCTAAAAGTATAATTACAATACCTATTAAAGAGTTTCATCTTTAGAGGGGATGGTATCCAGTATTAAGGAGATTCTAATTTGTTAATCAGTAGTTCATTTCTTGCTGAAACTGTAAGCCTTCTAGCATTCTTTATTGTAGTGCACTGGTGTTCCCTATTATTATCAAGGGTGATAAAGTATAGTGTTTTATTTTGGTGGTTTGTAATGATGCGGCATGCACAGCTGAGTTTGCAATGGCAAGGGGCAATCCGTACACTAATGCCTGTAGAACATCTGGCTTACAGAATGAGTACATTGGATATTGCATAGGTTGGTTAAGTTGTAGTACTTTGTTAACCTGGGTATCTATGTGAAGAGTAAAAGAGACAGAGAGAGAGAAGGCTCTAATACAGTTCCTAAGTATCTTTCAGAGGTGATTGTAGGCAAAATATTAAAAAAAGGGATCAGTAATAAAATGGATAGTACTTCAAAAGCCTATATACTAATATTCAGCATCATCATGAAAATGAGGCCCTACACCAACTTTCATGCGTCAGCTTCATGGCCAATCATATCATTGAATTAATCATTTTTGCCTCCAGCATAATTAATTTTTTATGACAAAAAAATAGTTAAACATATTAGGTACTGCTATGGCCCCCTTTGACCCCTTTGATCCAGCCTAGGCCAACTTGGAAAGAGTTTTCTTTCAGCATGAAAACATTTATAGTAATTTTTTAATAAAATTTATTTTGCTACTACTGCCACATAGATGGTTTAATATTCCCATATACCGAGAACAACCAAGCCTTTCCTTTGTTTCTGTCTGATTTCACTTCTGATAGACTTTGGTTTTCTTTTAGTTATTTTTCTCATTATTCGTTGGTCAAGTTCCTTGACATCACTCTTTTCAATTTAGTCAGTTGTACTACTTAAAAAACTTTATGACAAATCCAGCACTAATTTAGATGCCTTCCAAAGCCATTGTCATTCGTACCTTCTTACCTCAAAATCTTTAAGAGCTAGAATGCTATGTAGTGATACATATGACTATCTTGAAGAATAAAGGGTGTTTGCCATATGTTTTTGGAATATAGCAATTCTCAAAAGTATATTGAACAACAGCTTTTAAGAACAGGAAACAGCTGCTAGGGCTTCCTTGTGTTAATGTTGTTTATACTGAATTCATAATAAGAGACATTTACTGATGCTGCTACTGCCACTATATATTTTGTTACTCAATTTAATGTTCTTACATCTAAATGTTTTTCTTTCATTAAAAAATTAGTAATGCTTACATAATGACATTTATTCAGGCAGTAAATTAGTTACAGTCCTTTTAAATCTGTATTACTGAAGGAGAAATCTATTTGATTTTCTTCATAGGTTTATAGCTAAGTACTAGGCTAGCTGCCCTTGGGGGCCATTTTAAGCCTAGCCAATATCCCTTTTTGTGCTCTAAATAACCTATCCCATTTGGTTATAGACAAGCCTTAACCATTCCATGTTGATAATTATATATTACCCCTAATGAGAATAACTGGGATCATACCATAGATAATCTGAGGGGACCCACGCATGTGGTACAGCATTTAGAAACTGCCTCTGTCCATTAGTAGTACAGGGGCAGTCCTAGGGTAAATTTTCTGTTTCCCATCCATAGATCTAAGTTGCACTTGAATATGGACTGGGTTGAACTTTGTTTTTTGTGGATGGGGAGTCTGTTTCAGAGCAGCAGTATTCTCTATAAGATATACCTGTCCCTTCAAACTGTTCTGTTGATATTACAGAAGAGTTTTAAATCCCTAGACCAATTATTTCTGATGCCATTTGACTTGCTGATGTACATTAAATACATCAGTAATGGGTCGGAGGATGCCTTCTTTGCCCGACACTGTTCACCTCTTAGCAGTCTGTAGGATACCGAGTATGATGACAGGGCTTGGAATCTGTCCATGTAGGACATGTTGTTTAGGCCTTGTATCCTTTTAGTACAGAACCTCTGTGGATGTTCCAATTGATGCATGTGTTTATATTAAATGATTGGTCTAATGAGAACTAAGTAAAGCGGGACAATGACATCCCTAGATCAAAACACAATCCCTTTGTTTATAAGCTGTGCAATACAGAAGGACTTTCGTACAACAATGGACACACATTGGTAAAAAGTTAGGTTACTGCCCACATACATTCCCAAATCCTGAACAACTCGGTCAGGTGTGTATTGTCAATGAGGTAGTTCCATGGGGCAGTTGACTTCCCAAAGGATACAATAATACATTTTTGGGCATTTAGTTTCCGTCCATGATTTTTGGAATCACTTATTTGGGGCAAACCTTCCTGCTGGATGGCTAAGTCATTCAGAGATTCAATGACTGCTCCTAGCTTACAGTCATCTGTAGACCTAGTCAGCCAGAGTCCTTTGGTATTAGCATTTACTTCAGAAAAGTAGATGCGAGACAGGAGAGGTCCCAGCACAGAACCCTGGAGGATTCCAGTGGTGACTGGTCTCTTTGTGGAGATAACTTCCCCTGTTTTGATTAACTATTTGTGAGCCAGTTGGCAATCCATCAGGTGACATAGGGATATGTTCCCAGTTTATTTAGCTTTTCTACTATGACCATAATAAACAGTGTTTGTGTTCCTAAAGAAAGTACTGTTACTTCATGTCAAGTTTTGCTATCATTAATGTGCAGTGACCATGGGGTAATAAAGGTTAATTTGTTGCTAGATAATTCGCCAAACTGAAATGTAAACCAATACAGAGAAGATTAATTACAGATTATATGGAAGCAAACAGTTACTATGTAAAACTAAATATAGTAATGCGTTCAGTGGCAAAACTACAGAAGGAATGTGGAAAGTTTTGAAAGAAAAATTGTTTGAGTGCAAAAAACTAAAAAAAATGTTTAACATTAGGATCTAGGCATGCAAAGTCAGGGGAATACATCTCCATAAAAACAAGATGGAAAAGAGGTTGAATTACAACTTTGAAAACTGAAATAAACAAGCTGGACCAACAAATTAAGCATGGTGTGAAACAAAATCAAAAAATTTATATAAAGATATTGAGCATGATAGGAAACCATTTATAGATATATAAGATGTGGAAGGAGTAAAGACATACAAATTGATAAACTGTGTGCAGATTCTAAAACATATTATTAGACACAACAGATTATAGATATATTTATAAAATATTATGCAAAACAGTTTGGCTTTACAAAGGAGGTGATAAGTTGTCCTAGTGACATCCATGTAACATCAGATACTGAAATCAAATTAGATTATATTGAAAAAGGACTATGCAAACTGGATCCAAACAAAGCACATGGAGGAGAAAGAATTAGTAATAATGACCTGGGAACACCTCAGCAAGAACTATTCTTTACTAGGAAATATGGGAGATTCCTCAAGATTGGAGACATGCGCTTATTAAACCTGTCTTTAAAGGAAAAGGGAGTAAGACAAACTCGGAGTCATACAGATGCTTAAGTCTACTTACATGTCATGGAAAAATAAGGGAGAAGGTAATATTGGGTGAGTTATTGTCAGAATTGGAAAGGCTGGGACTTGAAACCGCATACTAGCATGAATATGTTGAAAACAGACCTATTACCACCTGTAGCATGATGTTCTATAACAATATAATAACAGCTATGAATGAAAAGTTATGCTGTGATGTAATTTATATAGAATAAACTTTAGCATTTGACAGGGTCATACAAAAACATTGATCAATAAACTAGAACAACTAGGTATTGATTTATGATTGATAAGATGGATAGCTGCATGGCTTACAAATAGGACATGGCAAGCATCATACAGCAATTGGACAGGTGAAATTCTTGGTTACAGTGAGGGTGTCCCATGGGGCTTTGTCCTAGGCCCGTACTTGTTTAGATTGTATCTTTCAGATCTATATTTTTCATCTGAGGTGTTTTACAGTCTGTATGCAGATGACTTGAAATTGGGTAAACCAATTACATGTGTTAAAGACAAGGCATGTCTGCAAAAGAACTTGACTAAATTGACCGTTTGGGCACAGGAGAATAATATGCTGATAAATACATCAAAAACTAAGCATTTTGAGATTTGGAAGACATAAATTGAAGGGTGAATATTTAATACAGCACGCAGTGATTGAAACTGTAGATTCATTTAATGACCTGGGTATATGGGTAGATCCAGCTTTCAGTTTTTCTAATCATATCAGCCAATTGGTTAATGATAGTTATAGAACTATAGGTTGTATAAAAAGATTTATAAAGTCTAGGAAATCAGAAATTATGAAGTCATTGTTTGTTAATTACATTAGACCCAAACTTGAGTATGGAATATCAGTATGGAAACCTTATACGAAAACAAGCATGAGTAAACTATAAATAGTATAGCAGAAATATACCAAGGGCATCCATGGATGTGAAAATTTAAGTTATTATGAAAAACTAAAATATTTGTACTTGTAAACTGTTTTGTATAGATATTTAAGAGGAGATCTTATTCAGGTATATAGGGTATTTAGAGACAACTACCTCTGGGAATGTTTGGAGTTATCAAACAGTAGTAGAGAATCATCAGACAACATATGTAGAAGATTCGGGTCTATATTATATACATGAAAGCTGTAAACAGCGAATACATATACATCAACACATAAAAGTCGATGTACAAAAAGAGTGAAATACATAATCAGTGAAAATGAAAATGCGCCATGCAGGTAAGCTCAAACTAACTAAATAAAATTAAATTAACACACTTTTGCAGGGGGGCAAGCCCCCCCTGCATCCCCCATACCCCCCTATGTAAATATACCAACTCTGAGACCGCACTACAGTGGGGAAAAGGATATATTTCCTCATCCCCACCATCACCCTACTGGCCAAGCAAATATGTTTGGCATTTTCATTTTTGCCGATTACGTATACACTGCAGTGTTGTTGCTGCAGTAGTGTTGTTGCCTCACAGTAAGACATTGTCCTGTTCGATTCTCAGCTAGAGAGTCTTCTGTGTGGAAACATGCATGACTGGGCGTACCTTCGTTGAAGGTTGTGCGTCAGGGCCGACAACTCAGCACGTAAAAATCTACTGCCAATCATTAGTGGATCGGAGTTCCACTGTGGCGACCCCTAACCAGGAAAAGCCGAAAGACACAACAACAATGTATTTCTCTCTTTTTGTACATCAACCTTTATGTGTCAATCTACATGTATTTACTATTTTGCACTTTTGTGTTTATAATATAGACCCGAATATTCTATAGAAATGAGATGCATACTAACTGGTTCTTTGAGAGAGCAGCTAATGCATGAAACAGACTGCCAAATTATATTTAAACAAGCGCTAGTTTAAATATTTTTAAAAATAGCCTGGACACTTATTATGGGAACAGCTGTTTTGGTATATTGGCAGACTAGAAGGGCATTAATGGCTGCGCTTGAAATATTTGTATGTATTTATGTATGCCTCAGAGTCTTACCTGTACATTTTTTTTATTCCTGATGGTTTAAACCATAGGGGTACTTGCATTGCATTGTGGTAATTGTACTAATTTTGTTTTTGTCTGTAATGCTTTTCACAGTTATCAATTACCTTTATTAATGCAGGATATGTTTTTATTTTTTATTTATTTTACATTTGCTGACCGGGCTAGTCTAACTGGATACATGTCTATTTTCAGTAGAGGCCCGGGGAGAAAAGCTCCAAGTCAAATACACAAATACAATATATGTAGTTGCAACAGTCCAATTATATAACAGCTGTTGTTTATAAAGATACAATACTTGTAGTGAGCAAATCACAAAACAGTACAAGGTATTGTGCAAGAGATAGTACTATTTACATATATACATATATACATATTATAAATTGCAATAACATGGTCTTGGTTGATTAAGGATACATTGATAGAGATACAGTGTATTCAAACATGTGCAAGTAGCGAAAGTTAGTCAGGGTTAGTACAGGGGCATAACCAATGTTTATTGAGAAATAGTTTTAGATTCTGTTTGAAAAGTGACAGAGAAGACAGTTATAAGTTCTGAGGGAAGAAGGTTCCAGTGCTTTCCAACAGTATTAGAGAACTAAGTTCTCTAAGTATAAGAGCTAAGTTGTTGGATCTGCTGGTATTGATAAGCAGTCTGTCTGAGGAGCGTAAATGTTTAAGATTGTTATATGGTGTAATGAGGCAAGAGAGTATTGGAGTGTTGGTGGGTTGATACAGGGTCCTATTGGCTATGACAAGCTGGTGAAATTGTAGCTGGTTTAGAAACTCTAGCCATTCTAGTTGTTTAAGATTAAGACAGTGATGAGTTCTAAGAGGAGAGCCTTTCTAGTTGTTTAAGATTAAGACAGTGATGAGTTCTAAAAGGAGAGCCAGTGGCAAATCTAGCAATATTATTATAGGAGATTGCCAGTTTGTTGAGATTGTTTTTAGAAAGATTAGTGTATATAGGTGAGGCATAGAGTAGGGTGGAGATTAAATGAGTTCTGGCTACGGTGGTCCTGGCTACTGGTGTAAGAAAGGGTTTGATTCTATAAAGGGACCCCCAATTTCTTGTTGACTGTTTTTATTGTGCTGTTTATATGAATATCAAAGGTAAGATTGTTATCTATTGTTATCCCTAAAAGTTTAGTGGTTGAGTCGGGAGATATGTTGGTGCCATTTTTAGATACGAGTGTGAAATTTATTGTTGTGGATTTTTGGGTTGGAGTGAAAATTAAAAGTTTGTTTTTTTGGGGGGTTTAGGAGAAGGCAGAGGTTTAAAAACCATTCTTCCACTGTATTAAATGCTTTTTGGGTCAGGGGCTGTAGTTCGGTTGGAGAGGTGGCTGAACAAATTATTGTGGAGTCATCTGTGTATTGAATACAGGTGGTGTCAGGAATTGTTAAGTGAAGGTCATTCATAAAAATGGAGAATAGAAGTGGGCCTAATATAGAGCCCTGAGGAACTCCCAGGGAAATAGGGAGGTGAGTAGATAGATTGTTTTCCCAAAGCACAGCCTGTTGTCTGTTGCCTAGGTAAGATTTAAACCAGTTTATGGCTAGAGCATCAAGTGAGAGGGATTTCAGTATATTTAAGAGGAGCTGGTGATTGACCATGTCAAAAGCCTTAGATAAATCAATAAAGACTGCAGAGGAGAGAATTTTATTGTTGCGGTTTTTGTTAATGAAGTCAGTGAAGGACAGAAGGGCAGTGGTAGTACTGTGGAAAGGTCTAAATCCATGTTGGCAGTTGGCAAGTAAGTTATTTTGGAGTAGGTGGTTAAGTAGTTGCTTATGGATGCATTTCTCCATTATTTTTGCTAGAGGAGATAGTAGAGCTATAGGACGATAGAAAAGTCATTAGAATTTCCACCTTTGTGTAGTGGGATGATGTGAGAAATTTTCCAGATAGCTGGAATAGTTCCTTTACTTATAGTTCTGTTAATCAGAATGGAAATGGGATAGGCTATGGCTTTAGCTCCTTTTTGTAGATATTCTGCTGGACGTTTGTCAGCTGAGGGGGTAGTAGGTTTTAGTTTCAGGAGAAGGGAGCAAATAGAGGAAGTAGAGACTGGTTGTAACTGAAATGATGGAGGTGGGCTAGTAATAGATGTAGACAGATTTGAGGTAACAGGAGATAGTTGACTAGCAAGAGTTTGGATGGTGTCTGTGAAGAAGGAATTGAAGGCATTAGCTGTTTGTATGGGGTTCTCAGGGTTAGAGCTTTGTGGGTTAGGTGTGATAGATTGACCTGGGTGTAGTAGTTTGTTAATGCTGGACCAGAATTTTTGTGGCTTCTTATGGTAAGTTTGTTGAAGTTGGAAGTAAAGGTTCTTTTTATCTAACAGGATGGCTGTTTTAGTATTATTTCTAAGTTGTCTGAAGGTTTGGTGGTCAGTGGGATTTTTTGTAGTGCGCCATTTTGCCCAGGATTTGTTTCTAAGAAGGATTTTTTGCCTAGAAGCATTAGAGAGCCAAGGGGCAGGTTTAGCTTTATGTCTAATTGATCGAGTTGGGGCATGATGGTCAAGGATGGCTAAGAATGTAGAGTTAAAGTATTCCACTGCTTCATTTAGTGGGAGGGATTTTAGAGGTGACCAGTTACACTGCCTAAGTTCTGCTTGGAAAAGTTCTGGGTTAAAATGCTTTTTGGTGTGGATTATCCTGAAATTGTTTGGGTATGATGGGTTTGTTTTGTGTCTGATAATATAAGTAAGTGAGTGGTCCCTTAGATCATCTGGGCGGGTTCCTACTTGGTATGTTTGATGAGGAGTATTAGTAAGAATCCAGTCTAGTATACTTTCTTTGTTATTGGGTTTATTAATTCTGGTTGGGGAGTTAATAGTTTGTGAGAAGCCATATAGGTTAATATGGGTGGTAGGGTGTTCTGTATTGCAGGACCTCCAGTCGATATTAAAGTCTCCTAGGACTATGGTTTCTTGTGGGAGATTGATAGAAAGCCAGTTAAGGATATTTTCAAGGATTGTAATTTTATTTCCTGGAGG
This sequence comes from Protopterus annectens, assembly GCF_019279795.1. Taxonomy (NCBI): domain Eukaryota; kingdom Metazoa; phylum Chordata; order Ceratodontiformes; family Protopteridae; genus Protopterus; species Protopterus annectens. The sequence continues at coordinate 946,685,913 of NC_056727.1, forward strand.
AAGGTAGATGCAAATGATGTAAATAGATTTACTTGGGTTGATCTGGAATTTAGAAATGAGGATTTCAGCATTATTGTCAGAAGGGGGTCTAAGGTTTGTAGTGGTAACTTGAAACTGTGATTTATAAAGGATTGCTACCCCGCCTCCCTTTTTGGTTATACTGTCTAGTCTAAGGATATTGTAACCTGGTGGGGTGACTTCATTGTCTTTAGTTGTGGGTTTTAGCCATGTTTCAGATAGACACAGGATGTCAAATAGGTGAACATCTAGGAGTGCGTGGAGGTGGGCAATTTTGTTGTTAATGCTACGTATGTTGAGATGTGCTATATAGAGTGAGTTAGCAGGCTTTGTAGGGGCATGGGTCTTAGAGTTATTAGGGTTGCTTTCTTTAGTGGCAGGAATATTGATTGGGCCAGGGTTAGGATGAATGTCCTCATCTATGAAGGAGAGGAGGTGTATTCTGTTGATATGGTGATGAAGGTTACAATAATAGTTAAGTGTTTTTTTAGTATATAGCTTGAGATATTTAATGTGAGATACCCTGTCGTATTTAGCTAGTAGGTAGCAGGGTTTGGCTGTGATGTTTATGTACATTTGAGAGATAGCTATTATTGGTGTAGAAGTGTGTTTGGTGGGGAAGAGAAAGGAGGGGTATAGTGGTTGTTCATAGGATGTTAGTAGATAGGCAATAGCTAGAGTAGGTATAAGTGAGACCAGGAGTGATAGTTTTATTTGGTATGGCATGGGTAATTTAGCCATTATAACAGATTTATAGAGTGTTATACTTATGAGGGGTAAGTAAGTGAGAAAAGGTGAGGAGGTATGTTAACAGGAGTGTGATTGTTACAAGAAGGGATGGGAGGTCAGGTAATAATAGGTGTGTAGTTGAGACAAGGAAGGGTGGGAGTGTTAATGAGTTGGAGCTTTGGACTGGTGCAGAATGTGATGGGGTGTGGCTACAGAGGAATAAATGTAGGAGTACTGGGGGCGGGTGAGAATTGGGGGCAGGGTAGGGGAGCGGAGTGAGCCCACAGGGCGAACGGAGCGGGTAGAGACAAGTGAGTGTAGCAGGAGAACAATCAGTGGAATGCTGACTGATAAGGTAAGTTAAGTCAAGGAAGTTGGAGAGAAAAAATAAGTAGAGAAACAGATTTTCAAGGCTAATAGTGGGAGAGTACAGTAAAGCAGGAGGTGTGGGAAAGAAAAAGTAACAAGGTGAGGACAGTAGCCTGTTAAGAGGGGAAATCCCTGGGGTTTGGGATAGATGAAAGATAGAGACTATGTGAGGGTGCCACCTAGTTGCCAGGAACTGGTATTACAGTAGTAGTAATTTCAGGGGAAGGCTGGTCTAGGGCTGAAAAAGGGCATTCAGTTCAGTTAGAGAAGGTAGTGAAAGTCCAGACAGGGGCAGCTTTTAAACTATAGGTTAAAAAGGGGAGTATGGCTGCTGGCTGATCAGGCTGGGAAGGTTTTACTTACATAAATGAGGAACATGCATACTACAATTTAGCTATACAGCAAGTTTGAGGACCACACATACTTTCTTCCTTCCTTTGTTAGAAGAGTACAGGGGAGGACGTATAAGGTGTTGAGACAGCTGATAAGTTGGGAAGGGTCCTTTGTTGCCAAGGAGGGTTTTTAACCCTGTTGGAGCATAGGCCAGCTGGAGTGCTATTGGCAGATAGAACAGAAGACAGCAAGCAAAGAGAGAAAAGAAATAAAACCCTTAGTAAGGTAGTTCAGTTATAAATGCCCAAGGATATACAAAAACTACAACAATTATGCATATATTCCCAAAAACAGGTTTAGAACAGGAATGGCGTATAGCTTTCATCTATTAAACAGTTAAAGACCAATACTGGATACTGTAGGATATTTAACAATAACTTTGGTCAGAAGTTATAACCAGTACATTTGTAAAGTCAGAGCATGGTTAATTAACACATAGAATGTTACTGCCCTTCATACAACTGCTGTTAAGATACATATCTCTCTACACTGGTATATGCACACAGATACAACACTATGCTAGAGCTGACAAAAATATAACAGTCATATGTAGAAGTACAATAAAGCAGTTATGGTATGTTTAAAAACAGTACAAGTACTAAAAAACAGTTTCTGTATGAATTAAAACAGTGTTTTCATTTAGTTGTTCATCCGGCTCACTGTGAACACTTTGCTTGCATATGACATAAGTAATTAACATCTATTGAGCTGCAGTGTAATAAGTCACAAGGCTAGAAAGTTTCTAGGGTTATAGTTATGAATATGTAAACCCTGGGGAGGCTGACGGTTATGGCTAAAATATTTAGACCGTTGCAAAACATATACATCTGTTTGCTTCTGTCTGCCTAGTTTAGCTAAGGTAGTTAGAGATTGTACATTATGCATTAGAATAGGCCTGGGTATTTAGAGGTTGCTCCATGTGTGTGGCTAATTGCTATGCGGTGTCTGGTATACACGCATATTAAGCCGGAAATATATCATAGTGAGAGTATGGCTTCCAAGTTCATTCGTGTTCCCTGCAAAGAAAAAGCAGGTATAAGTAGAGTCAGAGCGAGGTAGCGCTATGCAGGCAATCGAAAATAAAATATAGTTTATTTAGATAAGGCTACAACTAGAAAAAAATACCTTCTTTCTAATTCCCTATTTAAAATACACCACGTGTGTAGCTAAAGTGTAAGCGTCGTCTTGTTAGACTCGCATACCGAGCAGGTAGTGAGTAGATGTAATGGTTACTCTTGTATTTATCTACACATGTTACGAAGAGTGCTGGGTGGTAAGCATAGGATACGAGTGAGGGTAAGCCTGTAAAGCCTGTAATACTGAATTAATTGATTAACTAGGCTACTGCATGTGGTTCTGGGCTTTACTACACTCGGGAAACTAAAGAGAAGTTCAAAGTGAGAATTCATGAGCATTTTTGTGGCATAAGAAGTCAATGTTTTGTGAACTCTTGTTACATAATATCTTTTTATATAGACAAACTGGTAGAAAGGACACTTCCAAGATGACTGTGTTGGAACCAGTTTCCAATAGCTGTTGAGGTAGTAAAACATTAAAACAATTATTGTATTTTAACAAATGAATTTTCTTTCTAAAATATGGCACACAGACTATTTAATATAAATATGGAGCTTAATTGGAAGTGTCTACTTACTTAATGATAACTTGCTTTTATTGGATGTTTCTTATTTGATGTTCTATTTATTCTTGCCAGTTGTATGTATGCATTATGTACTCAATGGAAGACTTCTTAGTCAAAATGTCTGGAATTAGTGATGTTTTTGAAACTTACCATTGTCATTTTTATTCAATTTCACTTTAATATTTTTCTATAAGAGGAAATACTACAGTTTGAATGTAGTGTAGAAAGGGGAAGCAGATATTTACATGCATAACAAGACAATGGTTATTGTTGCAAGTAGAATGGGAAATGGGACTGTAGCTCTGATACATAAATAATTTAAGATTTTTAGTCTATAGAAGGTGAAGGTGAATTTGGTTCACATACAGGAACTGGAATGACACATGAAAGAGGGCTGTGTGAGAAACAATGGATATCTTGGAGTATTGTGTGCATTAGTTCTGGGAGATGGAGGCTGGGAATTTAGGCTGGTGTCTGTTGATTACGGACAGTAGGATAGGGAGTATTTAGGTATTTGATTATGAGAAAGGGTATGTATTTTATTGGGCTCAGTTTTCTTTTGGAAGGATGTAAGGGTGAGGAGAATGAATGCTGGCAGTAGCAGTACAAGAAGAGGTAGAATATGAAAATGGAAGTTGAATATGAGGAATGAAAAATTATCTGCCATCTACATTTCCAGAATTTTTGTAACAGAGGGATGATAAGAAGAGTGCCACAAGCAAGGAGGAGAACAGGACAGCAAATAATATGTAAGAGTATGGGAAAGAAAACTATCTACTACCTGCATTCACTGAAGTAAAGAAAGAAATGGGATCTACCACCTAAGTTCTTTAAAGTAGGGGAAGGGAATCAATTTCCCACCTAAATTCCTTGAGGTAAGGGAATGGGACACATCTCCCACCTAAATTCCCTGAAGTAAGGGAAGGGGACCCAACTACCACCTAAATTCCCTGAGGTAAGGGAATGGGACACATCTCCCACCTAAATTCCCTGAAGTAAGGAAAGGGGACCCAATTACCACATAAATTCCCTGAGGTAAGGGAAGGGGACCCATCTTCCACCTAAATTCCCTGAGGTAAGGGAAGGGGACCCATCTCCCACCTAAATTCCCTGAAGTAAGGGAAGAGGACTCAACTACCACCTAAATTCCTTGAAGTAAGCGAATGGGACCCAACTACTACCTAAATTCCCTGAGGTAAGGGAATGGGACACATCTCCCAACTAAATTCCCTGAGGTAAGGGAAGGGGACCCATCTCCCACCTAAATTCCCTGAAGTAAGGGAAGAGGACCCAACTACCACCCAAATTCCCTGAAGTAAGGGAATGGGACACATCTCCCAACTAAATTCCCTGAGGTAAGGGAAGGAGACCCATCTCCCACCTACATTTCCTGAAGTAAGGGAAGAGGACTCAACTACCATCTAAATTCCCTGAAGTAAGGGAATGGGACACATCTCCCAACTAAATTCCCTGAGGTAAGGGAAGGAGACCCATCTCCCACCTACATTTCCTGAAGTAAGGGAAGAGGACTCAACTACCATCTAAATTCCCTGAAGTAAGGGAATGGGACACATCTCCCAACTAAATTCCCTGAGGTAAGGGAAGGAGACCCATCTCCCACCTACATTTCCTGAAGTAAGGGAAGAGGACTCAACTACCATCTAAATTCCCTGAAGTAAGGGAATGGGACACATCTCCCAACTAAATTCCCTGAGGTAAGGGAAGAGGACTCAACTACCATCTAAATTCCCTGAAGTAAGGGAATGGGACACATCTCCCAACTAAATTCCCTGAGGTAAGGGAAGGGGACCAATCTCCTACCTAAATTCCCTGAAGTAAGAGAAGGGGACATGTCTCCCACCTAAATTCCCTGAAGTAATGGAAGGGGGCCAATCTCCCACTTAAAGTCTCTGAAGTAAGGGAAAGGGACACATCTACCATCTAAATTTCCTAAAGTAGGGAAAGAGGATCTATATGTCACCTATATTTGACACAGTAGAGGAAGAGGAAACTATCTGTCACCTAAATTCACTGAATTAAGGAAAGAGAATCTATCTGCCATGTAAATTCCCTTAGCTAGAGAAAAGGAAGCTATCTGCCACCTACATGAAGGAGAAGGAAGTCTGCCAACTACATTCACTGAAAGGTGGAGGGAATCTTATCTGCCAGCTAAATTCACTGAAGGAGTAATGGAAGGAGTGACAAGGTGAGAAATTATGCTGCTACCTATATTTCCAGATGGGAAACAGAGGAAAGAAAAAGACGAGAAAGAAAAGATATTTTGTGGACTGGAATGTCATCTCAGTTCTGAGTTATGCAACAAGTGTTAGATTACAGCAGTAATAATTTGAGTGTGTTATTCTAAAATTATAATATCAGTAATTGTAGAAATGAGACAGTAACCAATTAGGAGAATCATGGGTGAAATAGGGAGAGGGGGTTGTTGTAAAAAAACAGCATGGGGATTCATAAACATCATGCAGATACAGTGTGTGTGTGTGTGTGTGTGTGTGTGTGTGTGTGTGTGTGTGTGTGTGTGTGTGTGTGTGTGTGTGTGTGTGTGTGTGAACTGAGTATTGTTAATGGTCTAAGTGGATACACAGTTTATAAAAGGGAATCATTGTAACGATTTGTCACTGACAAAGGTATACTCACCAACTACAGTAATAGAAATGATTAGCATATTGCTAGGAAGACTGGCAAGCATCATACTGTAGGCACCTTGTCAGTTATGAGTGGGATTATTAACACAATCTATATTACGGAATCACGATAATCATATACTGTGCACAGACGCATATTTCTGTGCACACCAGCAATAATATACTGACCACAGACACATATCTTTGTACACACTATATACTATGCACAGACACATATCTCTGTTGATACCGACAATGACATACCATCCACAGGCACACATCTCTGTGCATTCCAGCAGTGATAAAGCATGCACAAACACACATCTTTGTGGATACCGGCAATGATATACCATGCACAGGCACACATCTCGGTGCATTCCAGCAGTGATAAAGCAGGCACATACACACATCTCTGTGCATACCAGTGGTTGTCAATAACATATAAAATGGAGGCTACAGCTCAATGGCTGATGGTATAGAGAGAATGACTAAATGTCCTTAACAGAATGGCAAGAGGCTGGATGTGCACTAGGACTTGGAGACCAGCAAGGAGACATCACCATATGAGAAAGGAGACCGTTTGCCTGCGGAATGGAAGGAGCATGGAAGGAGCCCAGTTGCTTATTGGTAAGATAGGAAAAGGGACAGTAGGACACCCCTTTTGGGTAACATTAACTCTTGTCCATTTGCTGGTTTTTTTTTTTAATCATGTCTGCACCCTGCAAGTAAAGTTGTGAGAAATAAGAAAATCAGAGTAGATTCCCAAGTGAAAGCAGTAAGTGCCAGCTAAGGATGGAATATGAACCATGTGGCTACCAACAGTAGTTGAGACCACCTCCTTTTCTTCTTTCATTAATGAGTGATTCTTAAAGGACGCTTTCTCCCTCAAGTTTTCTTGCAGCCCTTTATTTCTATGTTTTAGGCTACCAACTGCTCATTTTTCCAGATGTATATTGTACTCTCTACTGTCACTCTAGCTTTCATACCTACTGTAAACTCTGCAGGTCTCTATTTTTGTTCTTTGCCGCGAGGTCCTTGCTGTCCACCACTCTTCTTGAATCCAATTCAGAGTCAAACACCACACATTTCCTATAGTATTGTTTGTCTTATTACAGTCTATATCTCTTACAGAACAACTTATACTTATAGTGCTATATACACTGTCCGGCTCAGTAATGAATGCTAACCCTAACTCTGCTCCTAACCCTGACCATGCAGTTTGCCTTAAAAAAGGCCCTTTCCATATAACTACTACTACACAGGACAGCTCAGACACTCACCACACAAAAATGCACACTCTCTAAACCTGCCCCCTAACCTAACTTTTGCCTATCCCTAAAACACCCACTCACACGCATGCACACACACACACACACACACACACACACACACACACACACACACACACACACACATAGACACACACGCGTGCGCACACACACTAAATCTATCCCCTAACCTAATAATTTCCCTAACCTTAAAACCCAACACTCCCACATACTTGAAATCTTGCACCTTTACCTAATCCCAGCTCTAATACTAAAACACTCACACACCTGCAAACAAATTCTGCTCCCTACCGCAAACCCACTTACTTTAGTCAACCAGTTTGAAAGTCACCAAAAAGATCATTTACATAAACAGCCCTTTGCACAAAACAAACTTGTGCACAGATAGAGTGTATGTATATTAAACCCTTTACATTGTACATCAATAGACATTGGTTGGAGTGCAAACTCTTCTGGTTAGTGTACCTTGACAGTGACATGAGTGCAATGAATGGCCATCCCCCCACCAGGATCTCAGGGGAAACAGCCTATGTTATAACATGTCTACATATCATGTTAGTTCTCTACACTGATGCCAAAGGAAACCACACATCCTCCTCCAAATGCTGCTTGCCCACATCGGGGAACTGGAGCAGGATGTGCAAGGCTGATGCCTCTAACATTCCTATACAAATTGTTGCAGTCAGCAATGTACTTCTAATGGAGGTAATGGTACGTAGGAAACTGTCAGACCTGTCTGTGCTACCCATAGTGATGATAAGCACTATCGCCATCAATGAGTCTGACAACAGTCACTAAAACTTCCACTGAAAAAACTAAATATTTATAAAACACTTAAAATGGAACACGGGCACTACTGAATGGCAACCACTAACATCCAGAGGAAATGAAAAGACAAAAATAATTGAGCTCTTTTGTTCTTTTTACTTTGAAGAACTTCATTAGAATACCAGTTAAAACCATGATACCACATTTAAATCAATCATACCATACAGTGATGTCATTACTTAAAAAACAATCAAAATATTCACACCATAAACCACATTTAAATACACAGTTTATTAAAGAAACCATTGTGAAATGAATGAAATTAATACATTGTATGAAAACCAGTCAAATACATTTATATTTTAAAAGACTTTTAACGGAAATACAATCATTAATTCCTGGAGCAATATCAGCTCTAAAAAACACTTGCCATTTTAATTTTATAAATTCCAGGAATGCATTAAACTGTCCTACTCTTTCAAATTTCTTTTTATCTATTTTTTCTATAACTAAAAATTGAAACTTCCTAAAGCCCTTACATTTCTGAGCATGCCTAGCCAAAGCATTGGTGTTATCTTTTTTCTTTATAGCCAATGTATGTTCTTTGATTCTATCTACCAATCTTCCTTGTGGTTTTACACACATAAAAATGATCACAGTTTGAACAGCTGGCAAGGTAAACTAAACCATCACTCTGACAGTTGGACCTATCTTCAGCTGTCAAAACATAGTTTATATGCTTGGAATGAAAACTGCCTACTGTTAAAATAAATCTACAGTAGGAAAAGTTCTGACAATCACAGGTACCACAAGACTTAATCTTATCACTAATTTTTGGCTGTTGAAATGAACATTCTAAAATTTTTTCAGATTTTTCATGTTTTTAAAAATGAAGTTTGGACTAAGTTCTAAAACCTTAGGCAATTCCTGGTTCCCCATAATTATCTTCCGATTATTAGTAATTATTTGACTAATCAAAGGTCCATCAATACTAATTGGTATAAGAAAGGAACAACTCAAGGCCTGATGCTTGTCATCAGTAAGGGCATAAGTTACCTGTTTCAGAACAAACCCTACCTTTTAAATGGGTGGCAACTTAACATGTCTTTCTTTCATTATATTGTTAGAAATAATTTAAGTTTTCCTAGTGGATAACCACGGTTTTGAAATAAATCAATGAGGGTTTCCACTTTTTGAACAAATGTCCCATCTTCACCTATTAGTCTACTAACTCTGATGACTTGCCCCCTGAATACATTAAATTTCATAAAGGTTGGATGGTAGCTGTACAAACGGAGATAGTTGATAGCAAAGGTATCTTTTTGAAAAATGTTACTAATAAATCTACTCTCCTTTGCATCCATAGTGAACTCAGTGTTATTTTCTACAAAGTTCAACCATGGTACACTACTATTTATTTGTTGAAGAAATTCTTGAAATGAAGAAATGTCTCCAGTCCAAATTAAAAAAAATCATCAACATACCTTTTGCAAAAACTATCAAATTTAAAGTTAGATAACTTACACAAAAATTCTTGTTCCCAACAACACATGACAAGGAACCAGTTTCTAACAGCTGTTGAGGCTACTTGAGCCCCTATTGCTATGCCACTAATTTGTTGAAAAATACTGTCTCCAAAAGTAAAGAAGTTGTCGCTGACTACTAACTCCAACAACTGACAAATTATGTTGATGTCTACTCTTGAATGTTTAGCATATTTACTGAGAGTCTAACAAATTCTAGACCTTCTTCTTGTTCTATGGAAGTATATAAATAACATACATCTATAGTGCATAAATATGTTTCTTTGTGAAAAAGAATAATTTTTGAGCTCATCCAAAAAAAAACATGAACCCTTTAAATTAAAATCACTAACCTGTACTATTTGGTTTAAAATGGTGCCCAAATAAGTGGAAATATGAATAGTTGTATTGAATGGTGCAGAGACAATGGGCCTAAAAGGAGGGTGTACAGGGTCCTTGTGTATTTTAGGTATACCAAATAGTGTACCTGACTGGTTGTTCACCTGCTAAAAAGTCAAATAAATCAACCGAAATATCCTTGATGTAACATGTAAGAGAGAAAGATCAACCTCTTGATAACGTCTCCTAACTAAATCTTTGGATACTTTTTCTAGCTGCTTCTATCAGAAAGTAAATAATTTATAGCCTTATAGTACTCTGTGTTCTCCATAATCACAAACCCATTGCCTTTATCTGCCCTCATAAATCTTAAATTTAAATAATTGCTCACCTGTTTTAATGCCTGAAACTCCTCTTTATTTAAATTATAACATATCTTATGAAACCCATTTTCGCTGTTTGGTCTCCTAAGTAAGTTGTATAACTCAGATTTACACATAGAATAACAGACATTGAGTATTAATCAAAGGGGGTTAACTGTTCTTGGTTTCTTAAAAGATCTTACCTCTTGAGCAAGGGTGCCCACAGGCAGGTGCAAGGGGGTGCACTTGCACCTTCCTGGAACCAGCTGATGAGGAGATTAATTTTCTTTTAAATATAAAAAATATACATTTTTTTAAGCATCCAGTCATACAAATGCTTCTGTGTCTGTGCGATGAATGGTTTATATCTTCATCTTCCACTCCCGTGCAAAATTTGAATTCCAGAAGATGTTTGGACTGTGGATGAAGGTAGGGGGTAGCTCATTAACCTGAATAATAGTTTACTTTTTGTAGTTATCGGTACTTATTGGCTTCTGGTATTTTAAAAAGTATGTAACTAAAGGTCTTTATGAGCAGGGGAACATGTTTTAATACACTTGAGAGTTTTCTTAGCGCCACCAGTACTGCTCTGTTTTACAAAGTAGCTTCTACTGTTAACCAGTAGAGATATGTGTATCATGTCATCAGCACTGGATGCACAAGACTGTGTATTAGGTCTAAGGGCTTATAACTGAAAAATCAGGGGCATTCTGCTCAAATTCCACTATTGCATTTTTTTTCTGCTGTTGGCATCACATTTTTTTTTTTTTTTTATTTTACAACTATAGGCAGTTATTGGAGCCCTCATGTTGGATGCTTTCATACCTACAAACCAGCTGGGAAGTACCTGTTTATTTCAACATTGTAATATATTTTTTGTGAGTGTTCTTTCCCCTTTCGTGTTACAGATGGTTAATTACACGTCTTTATCTCTACACTGTGTGCATTATGTCTGTTCATGCTGCTTTCAGTTATTCTTTGTAACAGAAATCTAGGTCTGTGTGTTAACCATCCCCTAAAAACACTTTACCGAAGTGTTGCACAACAATGGTGGGGAGGTAGGATGCGAGTCCTTGCTCACTTGATAAAGCATAATGGAAACTTGAGGTGCTGTGTGCATGAACACCGTTGTGGTGTGCATATTCTTGGGTATTATTATTTTAGTAATTGTACAAGCACCTTTTCCTCTTATTTGAGGTCATGGGGTAGGGAGGTGCTGAAGCTCGGGCACAAAGTTGAGTAATTTATTTTTGTTAGATACTGGACTGCTCCAGGGTACATACCCACAAATGATGCACATAACCAATAGGCAGTTCAAATGATTCTATTTCACTTATGGTATGCCTTTGAGATAAGGGAGGATACTATAGCAGCAGGTGAAAACTCTGCAGACTCGGGTAGGGCACAAAGATTTCACCCAAAAGGCAACTCCAAATTGAAAAACTTGGTACTGTGGGGCAGTAACTCCTAAATAAACAATGCATCACTGAACTGGGCACAAGGTAGGCAGTTTGTAAAGATTAGGTTACCCAATACTCAACAAAATTTGGAAAATAAGTGCATTTAGATGATATGGCAGGCATGAGCTTTGATTTATTTTCATGATACATTTTGCACAACACATTTGGCACAAATAGTAGGAATGGTGGTCTGTTTCAGCTTCAGGTGAACTGTCCTCTTTCCTGTGTAACTTGCCCATT